>NC_092336.1:137835000-138135000 GCF_046630445.1 Rutidosis leptorrhynchoides | reverse complement strand
CTGATGTATACACAAATAGGGCTACTACCGTTGAAGAAGCATAGTTATATGTTGTTTGTCATACAAATTGACCTGGAAGATGGTGACTATCATGGAATTGGAAATGTGGTGTAATTGGACGAGTGATATGAGAGTCAAGGTATACACTTATTTTATATTAGTTAAATAGTTAGATGCTTGAAAATGTAAGAATTTTCAGGATGAACTTCATCTGCGAATCAATGAATAAAGCCTTCATTCTACTACTGATTGATAATCTTACATCAAGCTACCCTTTTATGTCAAGGGATTTATACGAGGTATATAAATTTCTTAGTTTTCCAGTTAATGTTTACAGATGATTCTGTTTACTAACGTGTACCTTCTTTTTTAACTTTTTTATGGGAGAGTTATAAGTGGGTTGATGTGGGTTGCTCTTAACATTAACGGCTTAAATGAAAAGTTTGGTTGAATGTGAAAGGCTTCATATGTGTCATTGAGGTCAAATGGTGTGAATCCAAAAGATTGATTTATAAATGACTTGGTATAGACTTACTGAGTTGGATAGATTCTCTTAAAAATGATATGGTGTCCAGACTTGCACTGGAATAATGAATGATATAAGAGATTGTATGGTTGACCCGTTTGATCCCTTTTAAATAAAACACATCCAAATGTCTTACCCAATTTTACGTAAATGGGTCAAAATTGAAACCTCTGCATCTCTTTCATCTATTAGAGAACAGGGGATCGTGTTTCATACTTTCATGTATCATTTCCTTTTTAGGCTAATTAAATTTATGTTAAATTTCTTTTCCTTGCAGTTCAAGGGTGGTCACCCCGAGGCACCGAGTGATCATATCCAAATTAATGTTCATTTGGTTTGTATGTGCCATATTACACGCTACTACACTGAGAAAGACATTCAACAATTTTAACGGGCTTACTTAATGATTACACAATACAGTTAACTCATGATGATCAGTATGCTAAGAACTTAAGTTCAGAAAAGTCCAGTCAACTATGGTGATTAACAGAGTTTTTTTTTTCTTCGTGGGATTACTTGCAGGTCAAAGCTAAATCTTTAAGTGCTATATTAGCATCATTGGACAACAAGGTTATGTGTAATTTGAGACCGACTAACTGGACAAGGCTGTACCGAAGACGTCAGTTATTTGCTTGATTGTGGAATAACGAGAGGAGCTTGTATGCTAAAAATGGCATTTCCCAAGTGCCATGGTCGATTTCCCGGTACATGCCAAGTTCAAAAATGAATCCAAAATTTTATTTTTTTGTATTCTCGTCTTCCAACATCATTTTTCATTTACTGATTCGATATACTCAAATACTCAAATCATTTATATAACTCCTTTTTATTCTATCATGTTTTGTCTTCATCATACAGTTACTTCAATTTAGTTTGATTAAGAGTTCCCGTGCAACGCACGGGCTCTTAAATCTAGTATTTATATATATTATTATCACATGGCATGACTCTTTTGACGTTCATAATATATGATATTGTAAGTCGCACTATGTTAGAATACAAATCAAGCAATTTCGTCCACTACTAATGCAATGCCTTTCTAAGGATTCGTTTTTATTTAAAAGTTAAAAACGAAATGAGGGTACCCAAATTAATGACTACAATTTTGCCAAATTTGTTACCAACAAAAGAATAATTATTATTTAAATTAAATAAATAAAAGTAAAAAAAAATAAAAATTATTGTGATATATAACTGATAGTTTTTAAGGTTTCTTTCTATATTGGGCCCATCGGCTGCCTTTTCCGTTCCAATATTTTTAGGGAGTTGATCCGTACACCATCTTATTTTTGCCATACACCACTAAAACAATTATTTGGACATTTTTACCCTTCCTTTGAGAAGTTAAGGAGAGTTGGTGGTGAATAAAAGAAAGGGTAAAAATGTCCAAATAATTATTTTGGTGGTGTATGGCAAAAATAAAGTGGTGTACGGATCACCTCCCATATTTTTATGGTTGAGTCTTTTGGACCAAAGATGTCCAAACAAGTCAAAGTCTAAATCTACATTATAGGCCTCGGTTTCATGTCCACTTTTATTTTATGACAACTATATTTATCTTTTCAGCACCTAAACCAAATTTCCGGCGACTCTTCCGATCGCCAAACATATTCCATCTCTTTTTCATCATGAATTTCAATTTCAATCACCCTTTTAAACCTACCTACCCCAATTCCATTCCAATCAAAACAAGTTCCTTTCAACAACCGCTAAAAAATCAAAATTATCTCACATCGAGTAATCGTTTGCATCAAACCTCTTTCACCAGAAAATCAACTATCTTTATCGGAGGAATTTCAAAATCAACGTCTTTAGCCATCATTAACAACGTTTTTAAAGAGTTTGGTCCGATTAAAGGATTCGGTTGGAAACAAGGTAGACCCTTCGTTTTCATTAAGTTCGTTAGCATTGAATCAGCTTCTAAAGCCATAAGGAATATGAACAGAGCATTGTTCACCGGTAAACTGATTTCCGTCGGATATGCCAGATCCGACTTGATAGGTGAAGAATACAGGAAAAACTCAACTTCGATTAATTCCGGTAGGGTGAAACCGAAGGTAATACTTACTGTAGAACGAGATACTCAAGAGAGGATGAAAAACGCGGCTTTGGTCATTGACAGAGAGCCCATTCGTGCAGATAAACTGTTCAATTGGTTAAGAAGTCGTGACATAACCGTCAATTCTATTTCAACTTGGGGAAAATATGGATATATTGTTGAATGTAGAGATAACGATAGCTTCAAAAGATTGAATTCAGGTCCTACTTTAAGCGAACTAGAGTTCCTAAAAGTGCAACCAATGGAACAACGTGCTCTTAAATTTTCTAGATTTGCTCGATTAGAGGTTAAGGGGTGTCCATTTGAGTGCTCTTCCATTGATTCATTAAATCTCATTGTAGGAGAAGTGGGAGGTCAAGTGATTCACGTTGACCCGAAATCATCCCAACTGAAGGTTGCTGAGTCATTATTTGTAATGGCTGAAATCATTGACCCAGCTCCTATTCAACAGTATGTTAAGGTTTATCTTAGTCCATCAAGTTGGTGTAATGTGTGGGTTCAAGAAGTTCAAGAAACTGCTAGTGTTCAAGACGTATCCGATGTCTCTATTGACGAACATAATCTTCTCATTCGAGGGATAATGAGCCCTTTGCCTGCTTCCAATGTTCAAATCGAAAATATGGTAAATGAACGATCTGAGTCGCCGGAAAAAGACACTTCTCCGGTGAGTGGTGAACAATTGGTGAATGCAACCGTTGAAGAATCTGAAGTGGATACATTGGGTACTAAGGAATTGTTCCAATCTCCTCTCTCTCCCAAAGATGGAAACATACAAATGATGCTCTTTTTCTTTCACCAAAAAAGGGGAACATGACATTGGAAGAGGAAGTCTCCATTTGCAGTAAGGTCAAAAATATATTATTCCCTTTACCTAATATAGACAATGTTGACAAAGAGTGCAATGGTATTAAAATGGGTCAGGTTTCTTTAACTCAAAATGAAAAGGTTGACTTAGATGAATCACAATTCCCACCTCTGCCCTCTGTTGACCGAAAAGCTGCCCATGGCAAAAAAACATCACCATCCAACTTTCAAATTAGTCAAACTAGCCCAATTAACAAACAAAAACCACCAGTTTCTCCTCAAATTCAAGATGTCTGTGGTGACAAAAGTTGCAATAAAGCTTGTGGGGATATTAGAAAAAGGGGTGAATCTATTAAATTAAATAAAGAAGTGAACACAAAAGAGTCCAAAACAAAATCTCTTGTTCATAATCATGCAACAGCAGGTTCAAAAGCACAAGTCAATTCTCCCCTTTTTGACACTGTTAGTGAAATTAGATGCAGTAAAAACCTTGAACATGTAAACGGTTCGGCTACTGTCTTTAGTGGTGATTCTGATGTGAAACAAAACAACTATAAAGGGTCTTTTCAAGATGAGCTATTAAAATTCGGGAATGTAATGGATAAGTTGGCGGCGGAGGAGTTGCCAAAGAAATTGTCAAAAGCATGAGGTTAGCCTCATGGAACACCCGAGGCCTCGGTAACATAATTAAAGGTCAAATGGCGGGTGTTATGGTCAATCATTTTCAAGTCCAATTTTTAGCAATACAAGAAACAATGGTTAAAAAAGTCTCGCAGACAATTTTGAATTCTATATGGAAAAATCAAATTTTTGAACACGTTCAAGTTAGTTCACAAGGACGATCTGGTGGTCTTCTTTCAATATGGCGCGACGATTGCTTCACCTTATTGAACCAATGGACCAACCGTTTTTGGATTGCTACATTGTTAAGAAAAAAATGGTAATTGTTCACAATCAACGGGGACTCATACACTAATAAAGGTCGTTTGGCGGGTTCAATGGTTATTCGTTTGCAAGAGGTCATTTGACGTGTACAATGGTTAGTCATTTGCAAGTTAAATTTTTATCCATTTATGATTCATGGTAATTAAATATCAGGATCCTTCATTGAATGCTTTATGGGAGCATTTGGTTTGTCAAAGCGTACAAGGACACAAATCTTAGACACATGGGATGTTAACGCGTGTTTCTTTGAAGAATAAGCACTCTAATTTCTTTGATCTCTATTCTCTGTCACCCTTGAGCATCCTCCTGTTGAAATTGAATGGGTTATAATCAACATGTCAACAATTTCTATTCAACATATTTTGGAATTTGGAAGCTCCCTTTTCTTCATCTAAGATATTAAATGTGAGTTAATGTTTGGGTCAAGGTTCTCAACATCAAGATCAAGGTGTCACGTATGTGCTTTTACTTTCATTTATTGTCACGTTCCTCAACTGTTTGTAAGGGATTTTAGTCCCGCTTGCTTTGTGGATCGGCTTAGGAAGCTCATGTTGTTAGTTTTATTATTGTTAGCCGATTTACTTTGCCTTTGTACGTTTGTTGAAGCCTTCATTCTTTTGATGAATGGCTTCTTTTTTATAATACTTTCTGTTTTTCGCCGAAAAAAAAGCAACCTTTTTCAGTTTTTATTTTTTTTTTATTATTTTTTTTTATAAGTCAATATTTTGAAAGATGTAAATCACATTTTCAAGAAGCATTTTTCAAAAAACAGTTAAACTCATTTAATTGACTTAATACTCTTATAAAATGCAAGTGAAAAATCAAACTTAACAAAACTCTTAATCTAATTCTTAATCAAGGTGTGTAAACAAACTAAATAATTTTTATATAGCAATTGTTACTTTTAATTATCAAACGCCACCAACAGTAGCAACAAACACCATCAAACACCCCCAACACCATCAAACCGCCGTCGTCGGCGACCTGCAGCCACCGACGGCCACCGCCGTCAGCCACAACCACTTGTTTAAAACACAAAAATAGTGATATTTACGGATAAACCCAGATCTGTTGTTCAATCAAATAAAAAAATAGTGATATTTTCGGAAAACCTAGATCTGCCGTCAGCCACCACCGTAACTATATGATTTTGGAGGTGGTAATTTTAAACAAAAAAATACATTACCGCCGGCATCAGCGCCACTTGTTTTAAAAAGAAAAAATGAAAAAATAGCGAAAACCCAGATCTTTTGTTCAATAGTTTGTTGGTTGTTCAGGTATTTTAGAATATTTGAATAAAACTTGGCTAGACAAATTCAAGGAAATGTTTGTATCTGTCTGGATTGATCAACATCTCCACTTTGGAAATATGACAACCAACAGAGTTGAGAGTCAGCACGCTAAATTAAAAAGATATTTGAAGAGTTCAAACTCGAGTATAGATAGATTTGTATGTTGTATTGACAGAATTGTGCAGTCACAAGATACAGCTATCAAACAAAGTTTGGAAAAGAGCATAAGTGTTCGCATTCATAACTATAACCTACAATGCTTCACACATTTGCTCGGTAATATTTCGCATAAAGCTTTGAAAAAAATGCTTAAAGACCGTGAACGATTTAAGGATCACAAAGATGAATGTGATTGTCGACTTCGGACCTCTTGTGGACTGCCATGTGCTTGCGAAATTTTAACGTATATAACTTCACGTGAGTATATTCTTCACCAGTCAATACATTGTTTTAAACTATCATTATAAAATTTCGAATAACATATTGATTATTTATATATGAATGCAGAAAAATATATTCCCTTAAGTTCGATTGATATTTTTTGGAGGAAGCTGGATATTTCACCGCCAATTTTTAAACCAGATGATGATGTTAGGTGTGAGAGTTAACTCTGGCAGTTTGCTGACAACTTTAACAACCAATCAAAAGCTGTAAAAAAAGTTTGTTGAAAAAGTTAAAGGATATAATCTATCCAGGTAAAACAGACACTCAAGAACCTCGAGTTAAAAAGAATACACGTGGCCGACCACCAACGAAGAAAACCCAACAAAAGAGGCTTGCCGATCATGTTCACCAAGATTCTCGTAGATACAGTTGTTCAGACATGCCCAAGTTTGTTGTGCGAGATTCGATTAAGGATCCAGCAAGACACAGTTCATACAATATAAACTTGAACGAGGAACCAGAGATTGAATTAAAAGAGGAACCGGAGATAGACTTAAATGAGGAACTAGAGATAGACTTAAACGAGGTTCCGTATGAGTTCTTGAGTTCGTACATCTTCAACCAGAATGAAATGCCAAGAATGCATAATTCTTATATGTTCAATGGTATTCCAAAATTATTTCACTAGTACATAAAGAATATATACAATGTTGAAGGTGATGGAAATTGTGGATATCCGGCATTCGTCGTTTCCCTCATGGGAAATGAACAATATTATGAGAATATTCGGTATGAAATGAAAGAAGAGCTGCTGAATAAACTCGAATTCTACGGAAGCATGTTTGATAGAGAAATAAAGTCCTTGAAAGCTTCTCTATGTTACGTTGGGTCTCCTTGTCCACCAGAATACTGGATGATGATGCCCTATGCAGGTATACTGATAGCCAATAGGTTTGGTGTAATCATCCACTCATTGAGCATGTCAGAAAGTTCGACCATTTTCCCGTTTTGGAGGGTCCAGAAGAGTTTCAAGAAATAAGAGTTCTTACAATTGCCCTAGTAAATTGTGAGAATCATTATGTTACGCTGGAATTACAAGGATATTACCCTATGCCTCCGGTTACAGGTTACCTTCATGATCGCTATATTACCACTTCTGCAGCTAGATGGAAAGAAGTTTATAAGGAGCTCTTTGAACAATTTATCCGATTTAACCGTCGTGAAGCTGATTTTGTCGATTTAAATGATTAATTATTTTAGTGTTAGTAAATGTATTGTATTTTATTTATTAATAGTATTTGACTTTTTTAATATTCTTAATATTAGTTTTATTTATTGATATATTTATATTCACATAGTAATTATGAGGTAATCATTATTTTAACATATATAATAATTTAATTAATTTTTATTATATTAAATTTTAATTATTGTGTAATTACTAACTAATTATAACCTAAAAAGCCTATACCGTGATCCAAGGAAGGTTGACCATGATCCATATACATAAAGCCTATTTTTATTATTAATCTCATAACCTAGGGACTCATCCATATCTTTCATATTTCTAGGACAATTATTAACTTTTGTCTTCTCCAGAAAGCCTGCGCCTCCAAAATCATTGGGATTTTCCATGACATTTGAGAACCTGTCAGACGTTTCAATGTTATGAGACCTTTCATATTCTTTTGCCAGAGACGAAGTTTTCTCCATGAACGGAAACTCTATTTCTTCATCAAATTCAATTTCTTCATCCATTGAATCTAATATATCATCATCGCTTCATCTGCTTTTATCTGGATCCTCTGAATCAACTTCAACGATATCACCAATTTCTTCATGGACTTTTACTTAAAAAAGTAGCGATCCCTTTTTAACCCTGACAATCTCGTTTATGAGGTTACCCCATAATTTAACCATGAATATGCCGAAGAAAAAAAAATTTGATTGCCTTTTAGCTTACAATTATCATATTCGATCGGATCACCCTACCAACATACTATATAGTGAAATGTCTTTTCCGTCCAGCCGTTTATCGGAACACCCATTATGTTAGGCCAAGTTAGTCTAACTGTAGGTCCATGATTTTCATTCAAACGTTTCATATTGTCTAACCATCTATGCAAACAGTGTTCCTGTTGGATTTAATTCGTTCATTGTGTCCCACATCGGAAAGTGAAACAAACAAATGTGCATATATAAGCTTATGGGAACCTCCCTCTATCACCAATTGGTTTTAGAGACATGTGGAACTCATGAGCTTATATGTTGTACATAGTGGTGGACCTTAAATGAGACAACCCGTCCTAATCCATAAGGATGAATACGATAACATATGATTACATCGCGAGGTATTGACCTCTATATGATACATTTTTACAAACATTGCGTTCGTTTTTATAAAACAATCTTTCATTACATTGAAAGTTGACAGGTATGCATACCCTTTCATAATATCCAAACTATAAATGACCTAATCTGTCATTTACTTAATAATAATCTCTAATGAACTTCAACGACTCGAATGCAACGTCTTTTGAAATATGTCATGAATGACTCCAAGTAATATCTTTAAAATGAGCAAATGCACAGCGGAAGATTTCTTTAACACCTGAGAATAAACATGCTTTAAAGTGTCAACCAAAAGGTTGGTGAGTTCGTTAGTTTATCATAAACGATCATTTTCATCATTTTAATAGACCACAAGAATTTCATTTCCAGTTCTCATAATATACGTCCCATGCATAGAGACAAAAATTATTCATATGGTGAACACCTGGTAACCGACATTAACAAGATGCATATAGAATATCCCCATCATTCCGGGACACCCATCGGACATGATAAAATTGATGTACTAAAGCATTCCAAATTCCAAAATGGGGCTTGTTGGGCCCGATAGATCTATCTTTAGGATTCGCGTCAATTAGGGGGCATGTTCCCTAATTCTTAGGCTACCAAGCTAAAAGGGGCATATTCGGCTTCGATCCATTCAACCATATAATGTAGTTTCAATTACTTGTGTCTATTTCGTAAAACAGTTATAAAAATAGCGCATGTATTCTCAGCCCAAAAATATAAAGGGTAAAAAGGCAAATGAAACTCACCATACTGTATTTCGTAGTAAAAATACATATAACCTCATTGAACAAGTGCAAGGTTGGCCTCGGATTCATGAACCTAAATTAATTATATATATTTATATGTTTGTCAACATTTGTCTTAACAAATTAGGTCAAGTCATAGTGTACCACAATCCTAATGCTCGAGATGTAACACCCTGATTTTTATTTTATATATATATATATATATATATATATATATATATATATATATATATATATATATATATATATATCACAGCGGAAGACTGAATTACATAAATACCCTCAGGTAACATTTACAAACCATAGTTATCAATTTAGCTTAGTTAACGTTATTACAATATTCCAAAATGTTGGTGTTACGTGAAAATATTATAAAACCAGAAAACATCAGAGTTAAGCACGTAGTCAAACATGTCTTCAACCCAACAGCAACACCCATCCTAACCAGCAGTACCTAAACCTGCAAGGGGTGGAAATGTGAGGGGAATTAAGTGAATGGATACTATCTAACAGACCAAGCATAAGCAACTGAACATGCAAGGGATCACAGATATGCTAACGTCCTGATCTAGCATATAATAACTGACAATATGAGGATCGGCGGCTTGTACGAGCACACGACGTAGTTGATCAAGCTACAGTCTACCGATAGTCCGCTTTACTGATTTCACTGCATAACCGTTCAGACGCAACACACGCGTCCTTCTATGCTATACTGAACAATCAGTAACTCATGACCCGACCAGGCTACCACAGTCGACCTCACATCAACCCTACCTTGCTGCCTCGGTGGGTTCCCAACCTTGCCGCCTCGGTTGGTGTCCAACTAATAGTGTGCATATAAGATCACAGATAAATAGTCATGCAATCGTCCTAACTAGCATGGCAATATCTTACTACGCATGGTAATCGTAATGAACATAATCATAGTAATAAAGAGTCTGAACAAGTAGCGTGTCAGCTACTTAATACTCTATCCGGAGATAGACCCACTCACCGATTACCCGCAACTGAAGGTTCTGAGAGGTCTAATCTTTCTGAGCCTTCACCTTTTTGTTTATCACTTGTGAATCATCACATAATATCTTAAGTTAGTATTATATCCAAGTATTAATACACAACTTTACGTTCAACGGAAAATATTCACATAACAGGCAAGGTTTTCGAGCAACATGGGGTCCTCGAGCAAATTCGAGTTTTTCGAGCAAATCGAGTTTTTCGAGCGAATTCTAGTTTTTCGAGCGAATTCGAGTTTTTCGAGCAGAGGGTTCTCGAGCAACTCGAATTTTTCGAGCAGTAACATGTTTTCAAGCAAAAGGTTCTCGAGCACCCTTTCGAGCAAGTTTTCGAGCACTGTTTTCGAGCGAGTTTTTCGAGCAGCTTCTTCTTCACCATCAGCTTCGCTGATTTGGTGATTTTAAGCCAAAAAAACTCGATTTGGAGGTTTATAGTCCAAATTTAAGCATAAGGAAACATACTAATTATGCATACATACTTTTCCTAACTATAAACATCAAAATCTATCATTTACAATCAAGATTTGGGATTAATTCATCCCAAAATACTCACTTTATCATAAACTCAAGTTCTAACACACAATTCATCATTTTTAACAAGTTCTTACTCAATTCACAGCATAATTAGATCATAATAACTATATAGCAACTATTTCTAACATCAATTAAACATAACAAACACAAATCATGAAGATTCAAGCTTAATTTCATCAAAAACCCACTTTATACCCAAACCCATTTCTTTAAGAATTAAATCACGAATCTAATCAAACAAACCTGGATAATTGATCACAAGGATGATAAGATTCAGATCCTAAAGCCTCTTAATTCAATTTGTGACTTGGATTAGATTAGGGTTTGAGAGTGAAAGAGTTTGGTACGTACTAGTTTTGAGAATTCTCTAGAAATGAGAAGAAGAAAGCAGTTTACACTATTAAGATGGTATTAAAACCCATACCTCACAACACACTGGTATTTATCAGTTATCTAATATCTTTCGCACTTAATTTGGCAACCCTAACGGAGTCCAAATTTAACAAACAAACCATCTCTGTGACCCTTGTCACAAACTGGTCTTAACCAACTAATCAATTAATAATAAACATATTATTAAAATAAAAGCATATTTTAACCACAAATATAAACCTAAGGGCAATTAAGTAATCTTACTTCTAACCCCGGTTTCAGTCTGTTACAAATCCACCCCCTTAAAGAGATTCCGTCCTCGGAATCTGGTCTTGGTCAATCAGATGAGGGTAACGGGTCTTCATCAACTCTTCTGTCTCCCACGTCAAGTTAGACCCCAAACTGTGCTTCCATTCTACCAAAACCACCGGGATTTCTTTCCTTCTTAACTTAGTAACCTTTCTGTCGACCACTCGGATAGGTTCCTCAACCAACTTGTTACTCAAATCAACTTTCAAATCAACTAGCGGTACGATTTGTGTCTCGTCATCGACTTTACACTTACGCAAATAACACACATTGAAGGTATTATGAATACCAGCTAGCTCAGAAGGAAGATCTAACATAACTGTCTGGTCATTAACCCTCTGAATAATCTTGAACGGTCCAATAAATCTCGGAGCTAACTTTCCTCGCTTACCAAACCTGATAACACCCTTCCACGGCGAAACTTTCAAGTAAACACGATCACCTACCTCAAAGTTTACCGGACGTCTACGTGGATCAGCATACATCTTTTGTCTATCCCTGGCAGCTTTTAACTTTTCTCGCGCGATAGCAACTTTTTCGGCTGTCATTTGAACAATCTCGGGACCAGCAAACTATTTCTCTTCAGCTTCTAACCAACAAGTCGGGGTTCTGCAACGACGGTCGTACAACATTTCGTAAGGTGGCATCCCTATGCTCGAATGATAAGAATTATTATACGCGAATTCAACCAACGGAAAATGTGTATCCCACGAACCACCATATTCTAATACACATGCTCTCAACATATCCTCTAGCGTCTGTATCGTTCGTTCACTCTGACCATCTGTCTGAGGATGATAAGCAGTACTCAGATTCACACGTGTACCTAGATTCTGTTGTAGACTATTTCAGAAGTTCGACACAAATCTAGAATCTCTGTCTGACACAATCGATAATGGCACACCATGCCGACTAATTATCTCTTTTACATATAAATCAGCAAGTTCGCTTAATGATGCTGTCTCACGAGTAGCAAGAAAATGAGCACTCTTGGTCAAACGATCAACTACTACCCAAATCATATCGTGTTTTCTCTGAGTTCTAGGTAATTTTGTCACAAAATCCATCGTGATATGCTCCCATTTCCACTCTGAAATCTGTAACTGATGCAACGAACCATACGGTTTCTGGTGTTCTGCCTTCACTTGCGCGCAAATATGACACTTTTCAACAAAATGAGCGATGTCTGACTTCATGGTCGGCCACCAATACATAGATTTAAGGTCATGATACATCTTATTACTGCCTGGATGTACTGTCAATCTAGATTTATGAGCTTCAGTTATGATCAAATCCCTCAAGTCTCCAAGCATAGGCACCCAAATACGGTTATTTAAAGTCTTAAGTCCACGAGAATCATCAATTAGGTCAAATTTTCTTTTAGTTATAAGTTCAGATTTAATATGTTCATCCTCCAAAGCACAGGCCTGAACTGTTCGTAGTTGATCAATCAAATCTGAAGTTATACTCAAACGCAGAAATTTCACACTCTCATCAGACTTTTTACGACTTAACGCATCTGCTACGACATTTGCTTTACCCGGATGGTACTTTATTTCACAATCATAGTCTTTGATAAGTTCTATCCACCGTCTCTGTCGCATATTCAGTTCTTTCTGCGTGAAAATATGCTGGAGGCTCTTATGATCTGTACATATTACACACTTTGTACCATATAAGTAATGTCTCCAAAGCTTCAACGCAAATACCACTGCAGCCATTTCTAAATCATGAACCGGATAATTACGTTCATGTGTCTTTAACTGACGAGAAGCGTACGCGATAACTTTATCTCTCTGCATCAGTACACATCCCAACCCGGCAAATGACGCATCACAATAAACCACAAAGTCATCTGAACCCTCTGGCAATGCTAACACTGGAGCCTGACACAACAACTGTTTCAGAGTCTGAAAAGCCTGTTCCTGTTGATCTCCCCATCGAAAACTTACATCCTTTCTAGTCAATTTGGTCATCGGACTCGCTATTTTAGAAAAATCTTTTATAAATCGGCGATAATAACCCGCAAGAACCAAGAAACTCTTAACTTCTGTCGGCGTCTTCGGCGAATTCCAACCCATTACCGCTTCTATTTTCGACGGATCCACTTTAATACCTGCCGCACAGATAACATGACCCAGAAACTGCACCTCTCGAAGCCAAAACTCTCACTTCGAGAACTTAGAATATAACTGCTCTTTCTTTAACAACTCTAACACTAATCAAAGATGTGTCGCATGATCAGCTTCTATCTTTGAATATACCAATATATCATCGATAAACAAAATAACAAACTGATCTAAATATGGTTTACAAACCCTGTTCATCAGATCCATGAAGACTGCTGGAGCATTCGTCAACTCGAATGGCATAACCAAGAACTCGTAATGTCCATATCTAGTTCTAAACGCTGTCTTCGGTATATCTGATTCTGCAACCCGAACCTAATGATAACCGGATCTAAGATCTATTTTCGAGAAATACGATGCACCCTGCAGCTGATCGAACAGATCATCAATTCTAGGCAGAGGATACTTGTTCTTAACGGTCCTCTTGTTCAATTCTCGATAATCTATACACATTCTCAGCAAACCATCTTTGTTCTTTACAAACAACACTGGTGCACCCCACGGCAAAGAACTTGGTCTTATAAACCCTCTGTCTAACAGTTCTTGTATCTGAGACATCATCTCTATGATTTTAGAAGGTGCTAACCTATAAGGAGCCTTAGCTATTGGAGTTGTTCCGGGAACTAACTCAATCTTATATTCTACTTCTCTTACCGGTGGCAACCCCGGTAATTCGTCAGGAAACACCTCAAGAAATTCCGAAACCACAGGAATATCAATAACAGATTTCTTCTCTATCTTAGTATCATTAACATAAGCCGTAAAAGACTCACATCCCTTAGAAAGTGACTTCCTCGCCTTCATCATAGAAATCAATGGAAAACTGAACCCATTTCATTCCCCTCGGGCCACAATACGGGTTCCATCGGTCAAACGGAAAGTCACAATCTTCTTATCACACTTAATGTGGGCCTTATGTAGGCTCATCCAGTTCATCCCTAATACTACATCAAAACTAGGGATAGGCAACACTAAACAGGACATAGCAAGCGGTCTACCATCAATTTCTATACTAGCTCCAGACACATACGTTGTGACTAGAACCGTCTTACCATCAGCTACCTCTACTCTAACAGGCTCAGGCAGCACAGTAGCAGGTAACCCTAATTTAGTACAGAAATCTATAGACATAAATGTCCTATTTGCACCCGAATCAAACAATATTCTAGCAGGTATTGAGTTGATCAAGAACATACCGGTTATGATGTCATCATTATTAGTAGCGGACTCAACTGTCATCTGAAAGGCCCTGGCTTTTGCAGTCGGTGGGTTCTTTCTCTTATGTCCACTTGAGGCTGTGGAACCCCCGACAGATGCCGAACGCGCCCCTGACCCTGCCCCGGAACTTGCGCCCTTTGATTCCTGACAACTTGCTGAACGATGACCCGACTGATGACAACTCCAACAAACATTTTCTCTGAAGGAACACCCCTGAGATTCATGACCTACCATACCACATCTTAAACATATTCTCGTTGCCTCAGAACACTGACCACTATGTGAAGACTTATAACCTTTACACCATTCTTTCTTTCTAGAACCTGAACCTGATCCACCTTGGTTACCCTTACCCTTTTGTCTAAACCCAAACGATTTCTTAGACTTTGAACCTGATTGAATGGTAGCCTGACTACCATGTGGTACCACATTTCCCCAATTCATACCCCTAGCTGCTCTTACATCACTTTCCACCATCTTTGCCATCACAAAAGCTTGAGACAATGTCGGTGCTGACCTCACAAAGGTCCTATACTCTGGCAAGATCATGTTTACAAAGTGCTGAATTCGGGATTGTTCATCCGGCACCCATTGTTGCACAAATCTTAGCTTGTCCATGTATTTCTCAATCACCTCATCAATTGACATTTGCGGTGTCATCCGCATTTCTAGGAACTCCATCTTAATTCTATTCATGTCAAACACATTACAATACTGTTCACATACCTTCGCATAAAACTGTTCCCAAGTAATCATCTTAACTTGCTCTGGAGGGACACTAGCTATCACAGAATCCCACCACACCATTGCTCTATCTTTCAACAACCTGCTTGCATAAATCACCTTTAACTCAGGCTCACACTGACATGCATCAAACACCTTTTCAACCTCCCGTAACCAATTGAGAGTCACGGCTGGGTCATTACTTCCTGAGAAAGGAGATGGTCCACAATCCCTGAACTGTTTAAAGGTACATCTTTTTGGTGGCTGGTATTGTTGTTGGAATTGCTGTTGTAGGAATGGTTGTTGGTATGTAGGTGGCTGAACTTGGTTCATCATCATGGGATGTTGGTATTGGTAGTAGTTCTGTGGTGGCATGATATGCTGAGGGAATTGGTTCTGTAAAGAGTATTGGTAGTGGTTCTGGGTTATCTGTGGTACGGCATGCGACTGTGTAGTGGCAAAACCTGGCGGTGTATCCTCATTACCCGACTGTCTAGCTAACTCAAGCTCAGCAATCTTTTCATGAGCTTCCTTAAACTTTCCTTCAAGCTCATGTACATAATCAGCATCATATACTTCTACCTCATCCTCCACATCAGGAGCACTGAAGGTTCCTAGGTGGATCGGGTTTGTAGCGTTCGCATCCCTGTTGTCTGCCATCTGTGCTACAAAACACTCGCACAAAAGCTTAGTGGATAACTGTTAGCTTACTAAACACTAACATGCACAACATCCTATATTCACTTAGCCCCACCCCACGGACATGTTTGACTTAATTCAGGGTTTAGGAACAAATACGCACACGTACTTGCTGCTAAACCACGCTCTGATACCAACTTGTAACACCCTGATTTTTATTTTATATATATATATATATATATATATATATATATATATATATATATATATATATATATATATATATATATATCACAGCGGAAGACTGAATTACATAAATACCCTCAGGTAACATTTACAAACCATAGTTATCAATTTAGCTTAGTTAACGTTATTACAATATTCCAAAATGTTGGTGTTACGTGAAAATATTATAAAACCAGAAAACATCAGAGTTAAGCACGTAGTCAAACATGTCTTCAACCCAACAGCAACACCCATCCTAACCAGCAGTACCTAAACCTGCAAGGGGTGGAAATGTGGGGGGAATTAGCACACAGCTAAGTGAATGGATACTATCTAACAGACCAAGCATAAGCAACTGAACATGCAAGGGATCACAGATATGCTAACGTCCTGATCTAGCATATAATAACTGACAATATGAGGATCGGCGGCTTGTACGAGCACACGACGTAGTTGATCAAGCTACAGTCTACCGATAGTCCGCTTTACTGATTTCACTGCATAACCGTTCAGACGCAACACACGCGTCCTTCTATGCTATACTGAACAATCAGTAACTCATGACCCGACCAGGCTACCACAGTCGACCTCACATCAACCCTACCTTGCTGCCTCGGTGGGTTCCCAACCTTGCCGCCTCGGTTGGTGTCCAACTAATAGTGTGCATATAAGATCACAGATAAATAGTCATGCAATCGTCCTAACTAGCATGGCAATATCTTACTACGCATGGTAATCGTAATGAACATAATCATAGTAATAAAGAGTCTGAACAAGTAGCGTGTCAGCTACTTAATACTCTATCCGGAGATAGACCCACTCACCGATTACCCGCAACTGAAGGTTCTGAGAGGTCTAATCTTTCTGAGCCTTCACCTTTTTGTTTATCACTTGTGAATCATCACATAATATCTTAAGTTAGTATTATATCCAAGTATTAATACACAACTTTACGTTCAACGGAAAATATTCACATAACAGGCAAGGTTTTCGAGCAACATGGGGTTCTCGAGCAAATTCGAGTTTTTCGAGCAAATCGAGTTTTTCGAGCGAATTCTAGTTTTTCGAGCGAATTCGAGTTTTTCGAGCAGAGGGTTCTCGAGCAACTCGAATTTTTCGAGCAGTAACATGTTTTCAAGCAAAAGGTTCTCGAGCACCCTTTCGAGCAAGTTTTCGAGCACTGTTTTCGAGCGAGTTTTTCGAGCAGCTTCTTCTTCACCATCAGCTTCGCTGATTTGGTGATTTTAAGCCAAAAAAACTCGATTTGGAGGTTTATAGTCCAAATTTAAGCATAAGGAAACATACTAATTATGCATAAATACTTTTCCTAACTATAAACATCAAAATCTATCATTTACAATCAAGATTTGGGATTAATTCATCCCAATATACTCACTTTATCATAAACTCAAGTTCTAACACACAATTCATCATTTTTAACAAGTTCTTACTCAATTCACAGCATAATTAGATCATAATAACTATATAGCAACTATTTCTAACATCAATTAAACATAACAAACACAAATCATGAAGATTCAAGCTTAATTTCATCAAAAACTCACTTTATACCCAAACCCATTTCTTTAAGAATTAAATCACGAATCTAATCAAACAAACCTGGATAATTGATCACAAGGATGATAAGATTCAGA
Source organism: Rutidosis leptorrhynchoides (assembly GCF_046630445.1). NCBI lineage: Eukaryota > Viridiplantae > Streptophyta > Magnoliopsida > Asterales > Asteraceae > Rutidosis > Rutidosis leptorrhynchoides. The sequence goes on along the minus strand of NC_092336.1, from coordinate 138,117,063 downwards.
TCCTAAAGCCTCTTAATTCAATTTGTGACTTGGATTAGATTAGGGTTTGAGAGTGAAAGAGTTTGGTACGTACTAGTTTTGAGAATTCTCTAGAAATGAGAAGAAGAAAGCAGTTTACACTATTAAGATGGTATTAAAACCCATACCTCACAACACACTGGTATTTATCAGTTATCTAATATCTTTCACACTTAATTTGGCAACCCTAACGGAGTCCAAATTTAACAAACAAACCATCTCTGTGACCCTTGTCACAAACTGGTCTTAACCAACTAATCAATTAATAATAAACATATTATTAAAATAAAAGCATATTTTAACCACAAATATAAACCTAAGGGCAATTAAGTAATCTTACTTCTAACCCCGATTTCAGTCTGTTACAAATCCACCCCCCTTAAAGAGATTCCGTCCTCGGAATCTGGTCTTGGTCAATCAGATGAGGGTAACGGGTCTTCATCAACTCTTCTGTCTCCCACGTCAAGTTAGACCCCAAACTGTGCGTCCATTCTACCAAAACCATTGGGATTTCTTTCCTTCTTAACTTAGTAACCTTTCTGTCGACCACTCGGATCGGTTCCTCAACCAACTTGTTACTCAAATCAACTTTCAAATCAACTAGCGGTACGATTTGTGTTTCGTCATCGACTTTACACTTACGCAAATAACACACGTTGAAGGTATTATGAATACCAGCTAGCTCAGAAGGATGATCTAACACAACTGTCTGGTCATTAACCCTCTGAATAATCTTGAACGGTCCAATAAATCTCGGAGCTAACTTTCCTCGCTTACCAAACCTGATAACACCCTTCCACGGCGAAACTTTCAAGTAAACACGATCACCTACCTCAAAGTTTACCGGACGTCTACGTGGATCAGCATACATCTTTTGTCTATCCCTGGCAGCTTTTAACTTTTCTCGCGCGATAGCAACTTTTTCGGCTGTCATTTGAACAATCTCGGGACCAGCAAACTATTTCTCTTCAGCTTCTAACCAACAAGTCGGAGTTCTGCAACGACGGTCGTACAACATTTCGTAAGGTGGCATCCCTATGCTCGAATGATAAGAATTATTATACGCAAATTCAACCAACGGCAAATGTGTATCCCACAAACCACCATATTCTAATACACATGCTCTCAACATATCCTCTAGCGTCTGTATCGTTCGTTCACTCTAACCATCTGTCTGAGGATGATAAGCAGGACTCAGATTCACACGTGTACCTAGATTCTGTTGTAGACTATTTCAGAAGTTCGACACAAATCTAGAATCTCTGTCTGACACAATCGATAATGGCACACCATGCCGACTAATTATCTCTTTCACATATAAATCAGCAAGTTCGCTTAATGATGCTATCTCACGAGTAGCAAGAAAATGAGCACTCTTGGTCAAACGATCAACTACTACCCAAATCATATCGTGTTTTCTCTGAGTTCTATGTAATTTTGTCACAAAATCCATCGTGATATGCTCCCATTTCCACTCTGGAATCTGTAACTGATGCAACGAACCATACGGTTTCTGGTGTTCTGCCTTCACTTGCGCGCAAATATGACACTTTTCAACAAAACGAGCGATGTCTGACTTCATGGTCGGCCACCAATACATAGATTTAAGGTCATGATACATCTTATTACTGCCTGGATATACTGTCAATCTAGATTTATGAGCTTCAGTTATGATCAAATCCCTCAAGTCTCCAAGCATAGGCACCCAAATACGGTTATTTAAAGTCTTAAGTCCACGAGAATCATCAATTAGGTCAAATTTTTGTTTAGTTATAAGTTCAGATTTAATATGTTCATCCTCCAAAGCACAGGCTTGAACTGTTCGTAGTTGATCAATCAAATCTGAAGTTATACTCAAACGCGGAAATTTCACACTCTCATCAGACTTTTTACGACTTAACGCATCTGCTACGACATTTGCTTTACCCGGATGGTACTTTATTTCACAATCATAGTCTTTGATAAGTTCTATCCACCATCTCTGTCGCATATTCAGTTCTTTCTGCGTGAAAATATGCTGGAGGCTCTTATGATCTGTACATATTACACACTTTGTACCATATAAGTAATGTCTCCAAAGCTTCAACGCAAATACCACTGCAGCCATTTCTAAATCATGAACCGGATAATTACGTTAATGTGTCTTTAACTGACGAGAAGCGTACGCGATAACTTTATCTCTCTGCATCAGTACACATCCCAACCCGGTAAATGACGCATCACAATAAACCACAAAGTCATCTGAACCCTCTGGCAATGCTAACACTGGAGCCTGACACAACAACTGTTTCAGAGTCTGAAAAGCCTGTTCCTGTTGATCTCCCCATCGAAAACTTACATCCTTTCTAGTCAATTTGGTCATCGGACCCGCTATTTTAGAAAAATCTTTTATAAATCGGCGATAATAACCCGCAAGACCCAAGAAACACTTAACTTCTGTCGGCGTCTTCGGCGAATTCCAACCCATTACCGCTTCTATTTTCGACGAATCCACTTTAATACCTGCCGCACAGATAACATGACCCAGAAACTGCACCTCTCGAAGCCAAAACTCACACTTCGAGAACTTAGAATATAACTGCTCTTTCTTTAACAACTCTAACACTAATCGAAGATGTGTCGCATGATCAGCTTCTGTGTTTGAATATACCAATATATCGTCGATAAACACAATAACAAACTGATCTAAATATTTTTTACAAACCCTGTTCATCAGATCCATGAAGACTGCTGGAGCATTCGTCAACCCGAATGGCATAACCAAGAACTCGTAATGTCCATATCTAGTTCTGAACGCTGTCTTCGGTATATCTGATTCTGCAACCCGAACCTAATGATAACCGGATCTAAGATCTATTTTCAAGAAATACGATGCACCCTGCAGCTGATCGAACAGATCATCGATTCTAGGCAGAGGATACTTGTTCTTAACGGTCCTCTTGTTCAATTCTCGATAATCTATACACATTCTCGGCGAACCATCTTTCTTCTTTACAAACAATACTGGTGCACCCCACGGCGAAGAACTTGGTCTTATAAACCCTCTGTCTAACAGTTCTTGTATCTGAGACATCATCTCTATGATTTCAGAAGGTGCTAACCTATAAGGAGCCTTAGTGTAATGACCCGAAAATTTGCGACTAAATTTAAACTTAATCTTTAAAGGATTAATGATTTCGACACGATAAACAAAGTCTGTAAAACTGAATCTCAAAATTTTTGAACTATTCAAGTACCCTTCGATTTTCTCAACGATTCGCGAACAATTATATGTAAATAGATACATATATATACTATAACTTGAAAACGTAACAAAGTTTTCATTGCATAATACCGTACATTAAACTTATTGGTTTATATATCTAATTGAATATATATGAATTCAAGTTATTTAGTAAACGATAGTAACATTCGATTATTGATTTGATTGATATTTAGATAAGTTAACTAAAACGTTTAAGATGAACCAGTAAAACACTAATTTGATAAAGTATTTTCAAATTGCTACAGTACCCAAAATGCTACAGTATTTTCGAAAATCACTATTTGCTACAGTAAAATTGACTTTGCTACAGTGAATTGCTACAGTAAAAATTGATATTGCTACAGTAACTTTGCTACAGTAAACCACTATTTTAAAAATGTATTTTAACAAATAGTGAGACGATGATTTATAGAAGTAAATGACCAAAATACTCGAAAGTTTAAGATATACTTTGAGTGGTATAGTTTAGGAATAATTTAAGGCTATATTTTAACAAAGGTACGAGTCACGAAATGTAAAATGCAAGTTTTCTCAGCGTACGAAAGGACATTCGAGAAACCGGAACCGGGACATAAGTCAAGTAACAACGTACGACTTATCGGAACAAAAGTTACAAGTTAACTATGCACGTAAATATAATATAATATATAAATAATTATATAAATTAAATATAATATATATTATATTTAAATATGTCGACAAACTAAAATACAAAACAATGTGAGCTGTCCCTGGTCCTCATGCGAGTCGCATGGCCAGAAGGCCATTTCCATGCGAGTCGCATGACTCCAGATTTCAGGCCAGGTTCTATAAATTGCAGTTTTTGGCTCGAGATAATCACACACATACACAAATATAGATATACTCCGTAATATTATTTATTATTATTATTATTATTATTATTATTATTATTAATAAGATTATTATTAATCTTATTATTTTTATTATTAATGTTATTATTTTTGCGATACAAAAATAATAATGTACATAAAATATTACGACGGAGTGCTGTCCAAGTAATTTTCAAAACGTGTTTCCAAGCGAGCTAGAGCTAAGGAAAATATGGGTTATTGCCAAGGAAATTATGGGTAATGTTCGAGGGTATTTTTGTGAATCAAACCTCGTGTTTATCATCTCCGATGCGTCTACGTGCTTTTCTACAATATTGTATATCAATATTAAATAGTGAGTTTCATAAGATCCCTTTTACTCTCTACATTTTTGGGCTGAGAATACATGCAAATGCTTTATTAACCGATATACAATATTTATATGCGTGAGTTTCATAAGATCCCTTTTACTCTCTACATTTTTGGGCTGAGAATACATGCAAATGCTTTATAAACTGATTTACAATATTTATATGCGTGAGTTTCATTGCTCCCTTTTTAATTACTTTTGCAATATATATTTTTGGGCTGAGAATACATGCACTTTATTTTAAACAATGGACACAAGTACATACTAAATTCTATACTGAGTTTGAACCGAAAATCCCTTAGCTTTGGTAACTAGTAACTGCCGGTTATAAGAACTGGTGGGCGCGAGTAGTAGTATATGGATCCATAGGGCTTGACATCCCCGTCCGAGCTAGAGCGCTAGCCTTTTAACGGACGTATGCTATTTGAGAAGCGTATACGTTGGTTTGCGTGTATTATTAAGATGATTATACAAAGGGTACAAATTATATAAGCGTTAAAGTTTAGTTACCAGGGTGCTCTGTTATGTAGAATCTATTGATAAACGTTTCTGGATTAAACAACTGAAATCTTGTGATCCACCTTTATATACAGATTATGAGCAACATTAAACTATGAACTCACCAACCTTTGTGTTGACACTTGTTAGCATGTTTATTCTCAGGTTTCCTAGAAGTCTTCCGCTGTTTGCTTAGATGTTAAACAAGCTATGTGCATGGAGTCTTGCATGACATATTTTTCAAGGAGACGTTGCATTTACCAAATCATCACCATGTATCTTATTTTGACTGCATTGTCAACAGAAATGATGTTGTAAACTATTATTTATGGTGATTGTCTATATGTAGAAATCATCAGATGTCGAAAACCTTTGATTTAAATATTCATTTATGGTGTGCCTTTTCAAAAGAATGCAATGTTTACAAAATGTATCATATAGAGGTCAAATACCTCGCAATGAAATCAATGAATGACGTGTTCGTCCATATGGATTTGGAGCGATCGTCACACTTAGCTATTGGAGTTGTTCCGGGAACTAACTCAATCTTATATTCTACTTCTCTTACCGGCTGCAACCCCGGTAATTCGTCAGGAAACACCTCAAGAAATTCCGAAACCACAGGAATATCAATAACAGATTTCTTCTCTATCTTAGTATCATTAACATAAGCCATAAAAGACTCACATACCTTAGAAAGTGACTTCCTCGCCTTCATCATAGAAATCAATGGAAAACTGAACCCACTTCATTCCCCTCGGGCCACAATACTGGTTCTATCGGTCAAACGGAAAGTCACAATCTTCTTATCACACTTAATGTGGGCCTTATGTAGGTTCATCCAGTTCATCCCTAATACTACATCAAAACTAGGGATAGGCAACACTAAACAGGACATAGCAAGCGGTCTACCATCAATTTCTATACTAGCTCCAGACACATACGTTGTGACTAGAACCGTCTTACCATCAGCTACCTCTACTCTAACAGGCTCAGGCAGCACAGTAGCAGGTAACCCTAATTTAGTACAGAAATCTATAGACATAAATGTTCTATTTGCACCCGAATCAAACAATATTCTAGCAGGTATTGAGTTGATCAAGAACATACCGATTATGATGTCATCATTATTAGTAGCGGCCTCAACTGTCATCTGAAAGGCCCTGGCTTTCGCAGTCGGTGGGTTCTTTCTCTTATGTCCACTTGAGGCTGTGGAACCCCCGACAGATGCCGAACGCGCCCCTGACCCTGCCCTGGAACTTGCGCCCTTTGATGCCTGACAACTTGCTGAACGATGACCCGGCTGATGACAACTCCAACAAACATTTTCTCTGAAGGAACACCCCTGAGATTCATGACCTACCATACCACATCTTAAACATATTCTCGTTGCCTCAGAACACTGACCACTATGTGAAGACTTACAACCTTTACACCATTCTTTCTTTCCAGAACCTGAACCTGATCCACCTTGGTTACCCTTACCCTTTTGTCTAAACCCAAACGATTTCTTAGACTTTGAACCTGATTGACTGGCAGCCTGACTACCATGTGGTACCACATTTCCCCAATTCATACCCCTAGCTGCTCTTACATCACTTTCCACCATCTTTGCCGTCACAAAAGCTTGAGACAATGTCGGTGCTGACCTCACAAAGGTCCTATACTCTGGCAAGATCATGTTTACAAAGTGCTGAATTCAGGATTGTTCATCCGGCACCCATTGTTGCACAAATCTTAGCTTGTCCATGTATTTCTCAATCACCTCATCAATTGACATTTGCGGTGTCATCCGCATTTCTAGGAACTCCAACTTAATTCTATTCATGTCAAACACATTACAATACTGTTCACATACCTTCGCATAAAACTGTTCCCAAGTAATCATCTTAACTTGCTCTGGAGGGACACTAGCTATCACAGAATCCCACCACACCATTGCTCTATCTTTGAACAACCTGCTTGCATAAATCACCTTTAACTCAGGCTCACACTGACATGTATCAAACGCCTTTTCAACCTCCCGTAACCAATTGAGAGTTACGGCTGGGTCATTACTTCCTGAGAAAGGAGATGGTCCACAATCCCTGAACTGTTTAAAGGTACATTTTTTGGTGGCTGGTATTGTTGTTGGAATTGCTGTTGTGGGAATGGTTGTTGGTATGTAGGTGGCTGAACTTGGTTCATCATCATGGGATGTTGGTATTGGTAGTAGTTCTGTGGTGGCATGATATGCTGAGGGAATTGGTTCTGTAAAGGGTATTGGTAGTGGTTCTGGGTTATCTGTGGTACGGCATGCGACTGTGCAGTGGCAAAACCTGGCGGTGTATCCTCATTACCCGACTTTCTAGCTAACTCAAGCTCAGCAATCTTTTCATGAGCTTCCTTAAACTTTCCTTCAAGCTCATGTACATAATCAGCATCATATACTTCTACCTCATCCTCCACATCAGGAGCACTGAAGGTTCCGGGGTGGATCGGGTTTGTAGCGTTCGCATCCCTGTTGTCTGCCATCTGTGCTACAAAACACTCGCACAAAAGCTTAGTGGATAACTGTTAGCTTACTAAACACTAACATGCACAACATCCTATATTCACTTAGCCCCCACCCCACGGACATGTTTGACTTAATTCAGGATTTAGGAACAAATACGCGCACGTACTTACTGCTAAACCACGCTCTGATACCAACTTGTAACACCCTGATTTTTATTTTTATTATATATATATATATATATATATATATCACAGCGGAAGACTGAATTACATAAATACCCTCAGGTAACATTTACAAACCATAGTTATCAATTTAGCTTAGTTAACGTTATTACAATATTCCAAAATATTGGTGTTACGTGAAAACATTATAAAACCAGAAAACATCAGAGTTAAGCACGTAGTCAAACATGTCTTCAACCCAACAGCAACACCCATCCTAACCAGCAGTACCTAAACCTGCAAGGGGTGGAAATGTGGGGGGAATTAGCACACAGCTAAGTGAATGGATACTATCTAACAGACCAAGCATAAGCAACTGAACATGCAAGGGATCACAGATATGCTAACGTCCTGATCTAGCATATAATAACTGACAATATGAGGATCGGCGGCTTGTACGAGCACACGACGTAGTTGATCAAGCTACAATCTACCGATAGTCCGCTTTACTGATTTCACTGCATAACCGTCCAGACGCAACACATGCGTCCTTCTATGCTATACTGAACAATCAGTAACTCATGACCAGACCAGGCGACCACCGTCGACCTCACATCAACCCTACCTTGCTGCCTCGGTGGGTTCCCAACCTTGCCGCCTCGGTTGGTGTCCAACTAATAGTGTGCATATAAGATCACAGATAAATAGTCATGCAATGATCCTAACTAGCATGGAAATATCTTACTACGCATGGTAATCGTAATGAACATAATCATAGTAATAAAGAGTCTGAACAAGTAGCGTGTCAGCTACTTAATACTCTATCCGGAGATAGACCCACTCACCAATTACCCGCAACTGAAGGTTCTCAGAGGTCTAATCTTTCTGAGCCTTCACCTTTTTGTTTATCACCTGTGAATCATCACATAATATCTCAAGTTAGTATTATATCCAAGTATTAATACACAACTTTACGTTCAACGGAAAATATTCACATAACAGGCAAGGTTTTCGAGCAACATGGGGTTCTCGAGCAAATTCGAGTTTTTTGAACAAATCGAGTTTTTCGAGCGAATTCGAGTTTTTCGAGCGAATTCGAGTTTTTAGAGCAGAGGGTTCTCGAGCAACTCGAATTTTTTGAGCAGTAACATGTTTTCGAGCATCCTTTCGAGTGAGTTTTCGAGCACTGTTTTCGAGCGAGTTTTTCGAGCAGCTTCTTCTTCACCATCAGCTTCGCTGATTTGGTGATTTTAAGCCAAAAAAACTCGATTTGGAGGTTTATAGTCCAAATTTAAGCATAAGGAAACATACTAATTATGCATAAATACTTTTCCTAACTATAAACATCAAAATCTATCATTTACAATCAAGATTTGGGATTAATTCATCCCAAAATACTTACTTTATCATAAACTCAAGTTCTAACACACAATTCATCATTTTTAACAAGTTCTTACTCAATTCACAGCATAATTAGATCATAATAACTATATAGCAACTATTTCTAACATCAATTAAACATAACAAACACAAATCATGAAGATTCAAGCTTAATTTCATCAAAAACCCACTTTATACCCAAACCCATTTCTTTAAGAATTAAATCACGAATCTAAGCAAACAAACCTGGATAATTGATCACAAGGATGATAAGATTCATATCCTAAAGCCTCTTAATTCAATTTGTGACTTGGATTAGATTAGGGTTTGAGAGTGAAAGAGTTTGGTACGTACTAGTTTTGAGAATTCTCTAGAAATGAGAAGAAGAAAGCAGTTTACACTATTAAGATGGTATTAAAACCCATACCCCACAACACACGGGTATTTATCAGTTATCTAATATCTTTCGCACTTAATTTGGCAACCCTAACGGAGTCCAAATTTAACAAACAAACCATCTATGTGACCCTTGTCACAAACTGGTCTTAACCAACTAATCAATTAATAATAAACATATAATTAAAATAAAAGCATATTTTAACCACAAATATAAACCTAAGGGCAATTAATTAATCTTACTTCTAACCCCGGTTTCAGTCTGTTACACGAGACTAATATGCAAAAGTCAACAAAAGTCAATTTGACTCAAAATGATTTCCAAAATTTATACATAATTATTATATAGTTTAAATATCGTCGTTTTATATTTTTAAATATTTTTAAAAGATTTATTAGAGTAAATAATATAATTCATTATTTAATAAATAAAACTTTATATAAAAAATATCCTTTTATATATCCTAAGTAATAAAATTTATAAAGTTCATTGATTATCATGAAAATATTATGATAGGTTTTATTATATTATTTGTATTACATTTTTATTTGATAAAATAACATTGATAATAATAATAAGTAAAAGTTGTATTATTTTGTATTAATAATTATTATTATTCTAATAATAATAACAATATTTATATTTACGAAAATGATATTATAACAATATGGTAGTTCCTATTATTAATGAAATTTTATATTAACAATGATATTCCTATTAAAATAATAATTTTTGTAAAGATGATATTTTTAATATTTATAATAATACTTTTAATAATAATAGTGATAAAAATAATGAAAAAATGATAATTTTATCTAAATCAATATCTTTAAATTTCATCATGATACTCATACTCATTATTTCCTAATCAATTTGTTAATAGCTTTTAAATCATCTTTTATATCGCGTTCATTTCAATGATAATAATAGTAACTATAATAGTTAAGTGTTACTAATATTAGTTTTAATTATATAATACTAATAATAATAAATATTATGATAATGATAATATGAATAACTATTTTAATGATAATAATAATAATAATACTAATTATAACTTTAACGATAATAACGATAGTAATAATAATAAAAATAACAATTTTAATGATAATACTTTTTATTGATAATGATAATAATAATAATAATAATAATAATAATAATAATAATAATAATAATAATAATAATAATAATAATAATAATAATAATAATAATAATAATAATAATAATAATTAGATAAAAAAACTAGAACGACGATAATAACGACGATAATAATAATCATTTTTTAATAATAATATCAAAATTTCAATTGACTCTATCTTCTAATCCGTTCATCGAAACCATTCGACATCTAAAGGAAAAGTTCTTAATTTTTCGCTAGCTTTCCAAGGACATACATATCTTATACCTTAACTTAACCGCATGTGTAACTAATTCAAGATTCAACATAACCTATCTAAGGGCAATATCAAAAGTACAAGCATGCATAATCCTATTTTCTCGAGCACTAGTCAGGGATACACTATTAGTATGTAAAAATTTATTTACGAGTACTCACGTATCAATATTGAGATTCAATATTGCAGGAAAGGTACGTAGACGCAACGGAGACGATAAACACTAGATTGACCTCATGAGCATACCCATGAACCATATCCATCACCTCCATAGCCATAACCCATAATTTTCTTAGCCCTATCCTACTCAAAAAACTTTATTTGAAATAATTTGCCCATAATCTCGTCGTAGTATTTTATGTATAATACTAATAATAATGATACTCTTTATCATAAGATTAATAATAATATTATTCTTAATAATAATAATAATAATAATAATAATAATAATAATAATAATAATAATAATAATAATAAATTTATAATACGGAGCAATACATAGAGGAAGAGAGATTTATGAGCAAGTGAATTAGATCGCGCATATTTATGGAACTAGCTCACCAAACATTACAGCTCAAACGCATTCTTTCTTCCACCGACGATTCATTTGTAACATATGTTATATTTATATATTATTTAATATATAATATATTTAATCTTTAGAATTAATTAAATATTATATTATAATTACGTTTATGGTAAAAATGTAATTTTTACTAAAATGACTAGTACGTTGTCACTCGACTTATGTACCACTTTCAGTTTTTCGAGCGCACTTTCGTACGTTTAGAAAACTAGCCTTTTTCGTTACACGATGTGTACCCTTATTAATTATTTGACTTTCTCATCAACAAATTACTTTATAAAAAATGTAACTTATATAATTGAGTGTTGTGGTCATTTGCTTCTATAAATCAGTGGCTCGTTGTTTACCAAAATATATTATTTTAAATTGGGACGTTTTATGACTAAATTAATATATATATATATATATATATATATATATATATATATATATATATATATATATATATATATATATATATATACATATATATATTTATTTAGAATTGTAAATTTGTACATAATATATGTTTAAAATATTTAAACTAATGATATAATATTTAGCCTTTCAAAACCAAATAGATTTCAAAGTTCGTTTTAACTCGTTTTTAAATAATAGTAGTTATTTTACCAAATAATGTTTTTTTTAATATGAAAACTAAAGAGTTGCTTTATCGAGGGACACGAGTTAATCAAGTAAATTATATTTTTGAAATTTAAACGGAAATGATTTCTAACTTTTGACTAACTCTTGTAAATGACACTTTTGTAAATCACTTTTACCAACAATTCCGGATACCGTTAAAAAGGAAAGGTTTCTCAAATCATAGTGGACCTCTTAACAGAGACTCATAATTATAATTCAATGTATCTAATAATTCAATCATTTGATATCTTTTTTAATTTCATTGATAACTATTAGAATATATTTTGAAACAAATACGTTTATATAAAGTATTATACGTATAATACTTTGTTAATGTTTTCAAGTTATAATATATACACATATACATATATAATCATGTTCGTTCATATAATAGTTCGTGAATCATTGGAATTTGGTCGAGGTTAAATGAGTGTATGAACACAGTTTAAAATTCTTGAGATTCAACTTACAAATTTTGCGTATCGTGTCGGGAATATATAAAGATTAAAGTTTAAATTTGGTCGGAAATTTCCGGGTTGTCACAGTACCTACCCGTTAAAGAAATTTCGTCCCAAAATTTGATTGGGATGGTCATGGCTGACAATAAGTATGTTTTCATGACGAATATAAGCTGAAGATTAGGGATTTATCATCATTGAGTAATATGAATAAAATCATTTGATTTTGTGAAGAGTACGAGTGAAGTTGTTACCAAAAGAGTGAAATGAGTAGGTATAGATTCGTCATATCTTTTGACGTAGATAGGATTGATTTCCAAGTTCAAGAGATTTGGAGAAAATCTTCGTAATAGGATTTGATTCTTCGATAATCAAGGGAATTAGGATCTGCTTTAAATGTGATCATCTGTTTTAATTTCTTTGTCGGATATTTTACTATAAATCCACCTCCTTCATTTCCATTTAACTCACACCTTCCATTATTTCTAACTCATAATTTAAAGCATTTATAAATATGATTCATCCAGTTCTGCTTCTTGATATATTCCTAACCTTCATATCGGTCATTCTTCTTTTTCATCTATCGCCGGAAGAATCTATTTACTTCTACTATACACTTGGTTTTATAGTGTTTCTAGTCCTCCCGTGTCTTTATATTTCTATATGCATCGACATATACGGTTTATAATTTCTGGGTGGTTGTTGGGTTTTATATCTTCCCTTATACTTCGATGTCCCTGTTTCTGTCTTCTATAATCATTATCATCCACAGTTTATACTCTCTCCTATTTGCTGTGATTTATACTCCAATTTCTATTTCGGAGCTTCATTCTTTCGTTTTCTCTTCCCGTCCTCAAGTCAAGTGAATAATGGTCTAGAATTCGTATGGATTTTGAAATGAACATAGTTAATGTACCCAGAAAGAAATCGTATTGGCACGATCTTGATTTGACAAATTACTAGAATCTTCGAAAAGATAGAACTATCAAGAAGATATGTTCTTATTATGTTTGGAGATTGGGTAGAATGTAAGAGTCGTGTAAATGACACATGATGATGGTATGTTCTATGAATCATCACGTTCCATTAGAAACTCATCATGAATTACTGTAATATAATCACGTTGATCAAGTGTCATTATATTATACTAATTTATGCTTCAGTTCCCAACACTACTTCAAAAACATTCCTATTTTAAATTCGAATTTTTTAGAATTTAGAAACTAACACAGTTTCTTTTATGTTGTATCGCAGGTACTGCGAAGAGATAAATGATTTCAGATAAGAATGCTTATGAAAATATCTTCAGAAATATCGAGGATATTCATAATGAAAGGTACGATGATATCTTAGAATGTTTAAGATATGATGATGATAAAGAATATTATCCGCAAAGGTTTAGAGTCAGGAGCCAGGTATTCGTTAATGACTTCGTCAGAAACAGAATCATCAAGATTCTTTAAATACAGACTTTGGTCCTTGTATTTGTCCTTGGTCTCCTTCACGGTCTGTTCAATTCGTTGTTCAGTACCAACTCTTCTCTTTTTCTGGGCTTTACCAACACATTATTCTTTATCATCAAACTTTTGACTGTTAAAGTCGTTTACAGTTTTTGCTGCTTCATCAGCATTTCGAGAACTAGTTCGCAGTTTGGGATGTTTTTCAGAAACTTCACATTCGAAGTATGTAAGTCTTGGAGGTAGACGTTATATGTATACATATAACTGTTGGCGTAAAATTGTGACGATTATTGTTATAGGATATAGGTGAGTACATGATGGGGTTTCAATGAATAAGTATAGTGATTTTTCGAAGCGGCTTAAGTCGAAGGTTAATGAAGTTGTTGATAAGTTTACTGCTAATGTGACTAGATATGAAAGGTTCCCCAGTAACGATGGTGAAAGGGCAACGTATCTATCGAGGTTATAATAAAATTAGTTTTACTGAAAAGTCGAAGTTGACTTGCTGGAGCTGTGACAAAACTGGCTACTTTGAAAAGGAATCGTAAGGTTGTTTTTGCTAATTAATGCTAAAGAATTCGACGCGGGTACATGTTAAACTATGACTTTGGTTTCGAGAGTTTTTCAGGTACAAAATGACGGGTAACATGTGGTTGGATCATCATCTCGATTGTTCATTATTTGAAGTGTCTTCGGAATTTCGAAGGGTTTGAACACCGATTGTAATTATTAGTAATCATATGATGTTCTAGGATTTTGAATGATACAATTATTTTTCTGTGTTCCATGAACAGGAATAATGTTCTAGTACAGTTTTGAATTCAAAGTATAGTTTTGAAAGATGTAGGAATCTGAGAGTGATGATTTTGGTTATATCTCGAATTGAATTATGAGATTTCAAAATCAGAATATGTAATTAGATTTGAATGAGTATGGTTGTTTTGATTTCTGTAACAGAATGTATATTGTTGTGAAAGTAGGGAGTATAGTTGATGATTGTTGAACCATAATCGTAGAATGTAACATACTAATTGCGAATCTAAATATTTCTCGGATATTACCTACCCGTTAAAAAAAAAATTCACAAGTAATGTTTGGTACCAGAGAATTTTATTACAATCTTTATGAAAATATATGTATATTTTCTTTCGATGTAATACAGATTTAATGAGTTAATATCATATTAAGCTCATTTGATTTTCGGCTTGAATTAGAAATGAATAATCTCTAAAACATTAGAGATTACATAATCTTCCCAAAGTATTTCACTACTGTGATTAATACTTTATTATTTATTCTTATAGATATTTCCTTAGTGAATTATGCTGATGCTCATAGAACTCTTGCTAACTTCGCAAGATACGAATGTTGTTTTCCAGTAAGTTTCGAGTACATCTAAGATGAAAGTGTAAAATCAAACATGTTATTGAATGATACACTTGGTTTATTATGAAACCAAACTCACTTAATTGAAACAGAGATTGTAGTTAACGATGGTTAGATTGTTAACGAAGGATGTACATCATAGCATATTAGTATATGAATTATCCGAGTAGTTAAGATTCACACACAAAAGCTTGGCACAGAAAGATTTATTTTTATTTCAAAATATATATGTATAAAATATACATATAATTTCTTAAGAGGGAATGAGTTAATTCTTCATAACTCATTGATACAATATACGTGTTATTAATTTGTAATGATGTCAACAGTGATTCTTGAACTGGCGGAGCTTTTGATGTTATAGGTGCTGCTGATTCTGATGATACTAACGTTACTGACTATGCTGGTGATGCTAACGGTACTGTTGATGTTGTTGGTAAAACAAGTCTAGCTTGTGAATCACGCATCATTCTTCTTCTCTCTATCATCTCTGTCCACTTATCTGATTTATGGTTAGGGCTGAAATACATAATCTCTAAGACTTTAGAGATTACATAATCACCGCAGAATGTTTCTCCGATGAAGTTATGAATCAATACTTCATCGTTTGTTATTATTGGTACTCCTTGGTATCTATGGTGCATGTGATGTTGATATCCAAGGTACAGATTGTGATGTTGAGGCATGTGATGCGGATGCGATTGTTGGTGGTGGTAATGATACTGTTGATGTTGATGACGGTGGTACCGTTGATGCCGGTGATGCTGCTGGTGCTTATGGTATTGAGGCATGCGATGTGGATGTTACTGGCGGTACTGGTTATGCTGCTGGTGCTGCTGCTGGTGTTTGTAATCCTTGCACCATATGTTCCAAAGCCACTACTCGAGCGCGAAGTTCGTTAATTCCTACTAGTACACTGGGATGATTGGCGGTTGGAACGAGTGGATGAATAAGATTCGTAATATGAGATATTATATAATCGTGACGAGATGCTCTAGCAATGAGTGAGAAAATGGTGTCTCGAACAGGTTCGCCGGTAAGTGCTTCAGGTTCATCGCCAATAGGGCAATGTGGTGGATGGAAGGGATCACCTTCTTCTTGTCTCCAATGATTGAGGAGACTACGAACCCATCCCCAATTCATCTAGAATAGATGATGGTTGATTGGTTGATCCATTCCGGTCACACTGCTTTCGGAGCTCGAGTGAAACTCCATATCGGAATCCGAGGGACTTGAACTAGTGGCGAGTTCCATTTCGTAAGATTGAATAAAGGATTTTTCGATATGAAATGATTTCTGGCTATCAGATGGTATTCTAATTATGTAGAATATCCATATATATAGAACAAAAGATCTCATAGATTACGAAGGAATTTACGGAATATGTAAGGCAAAGTTTATAGTAACAGATACACTAAGATATGAATTAGCAGATACGCTAAGATATGAATTAGCAGATACGCTAAGATATGAATTTTTGTCTATACACTAATCATGCAATCAATGCAGTAAGACGTGTCTAGACTAAGAGTGATAAGCAGGTAATTTACTGTCTAGACTAAGAGTGATAAGCAGGTAATTTACTAAGGATGATAAGTAGGTAATTTTTGACACAAAATGATAAGCAACACTTTTGACATGCAGACACGGTCGAAGTCCAGACTCACTAATGCATCTGATAATGCTAAAAACGAACATATATTTCATAGCATTATTCCTCAAGAAAGACAAGCTTTTAGTTGCAATTGTTCTATTTACAAGTGATATTCGTTTAAATAATAAAAGGTGAAGACAAAAGACAGATTCGACGAATTGAAGACGCAAACGACCAAAAAGCTCAAAAGTACAAAAGACAATCAAAGAGGTTCCAATTATTGATAAGAAACGTCTCGAAATTATAAGAGTATAAGATTCAAAACGCAAAGTACAAGATATTAAATTGTACGCAAGGACGTTCGAAAATCCGGAACCTGGACATGAGTCACCTCTCAACGCTCGACGCAACGGACTAAAAATTACAAGTCTACTATGCACAAGAATATAATATAATATATAAATAATTATATTAATTATTTATATTTTATATTTATATATAAAATCCGTCGGCAAGAAAGACTCCAAAAGTTGTGAGCTGTAATTTCAAACTCCGCGACTCGCGGAGTTTGAAGGCAAAATTGGCCGCGAGTCGCGGAGCCCCCAGTTTTGAAACTCCCTATAAAGCAAACCGAATTCTGATCATTTTAATCATCTTTTTTCTCCTCATTCATACGATATATTTATATTTATAATTTATATTTTAATTTTAATTTTAATTATAATTCTAATAATAAGGGTATGTTAGCGAATATTGTAAGGGTGTAAGTCGAAATTCTGTCCGTGTAACGCTACGCTATTTTTAATCATTGTAAGTTATGTTCAACCTTTTTACATTAATGTCTCGTAGCTAAGTTATTATTATGCTTATTTAAAATGAAGTAATCATGATGTTGGGCTAATTACTAAAATTGGGTAATTGGGCTTTGTACCATAATTGGGGTTTGGACAAAAGAACGACACTTGTGGAAATTAGACTATGAGCTATTAATGGGCTTTATATTTGTTTAACTAAATGATAGTTTGTTAATGTTAATATAAAGATTTACAATTGGGCGTCCCTATAAATTACCATATACACTCAATCGGACACGATGGGCGGGGTATTTATATGTACGAATAATCGTTCATTTAACCGGATACGGGAATGGATTAATAGCCACTAGAATAATTAAAACAGGGGTGAAATTATGTACAAAGGACACTTGGTATAATTAATAACAAAATATTAAAACCTTGGGTTACACTCAGTCGACATCCTGGTGTAATTATTAAACAAAGTATTAAAATCTTGTTACAGTTTAAGTCCCCAATTAGTTGGAATATTTAACTTCGGGTATAAGGATAATTTGACGAGGACACTCGCACTTTATATTTATGACTGATGGACTGTTATGGAAAAAAACCAGACGGACATATTAAATAATCCAGGACAAAGGACAATTAACCCATGGGCATAAAACTAAAATCAACACGTCAAACATCATGATTACGGAAGTTTAAATAAGCATAATTCTTTTATTTCATATTTAATTTTCTTTATTTTATATTTAATTGCACTTCTAATTATCGCACTTTATTTATTGTTATTGTATTTAATTGCACTTTTAATTATCATACTTTTTAATTATCGCAAGTTTATTTTATCGCACTTTTATTATTCAAAATTTCATTATCGTTATTTACTTTATGCTTTAATTCAAGTCTTGTATTTATTTTTAATATTTTACATTTGGTTTTAACTACGACTAAAGTTTTAAAATCGACAAACCGGTCATTAAACGGTAAAAACCCCCCTTTATAATAATAATATTACTTATATATATATATATTTGTATTTTTATAAAAGTAAACTAATATAGCGTTGAGCTTTGTTTAAAAAAGATTCCATGTGGAACGAACCGGACTTACTAAAAACTACACTACTGTACGATTAGGTACACTGCCTATAAGTGTTGTAGCAAGGTTTAAGTATATCCATTCTATAAATAAATAAATATCTTGTGTAAAATTGTATCGTATTTAATAGTATTTCGCATCAAAAATAATACTATTTTGTATACACCCCCTACGACATCAGCATCCTAACGACTTATCAGTTAGACACACTAATGCAGACCTGGATCACTAAGACCACCGCTCTGATACCACATGAGATGACCCATCCTAATCCATAAGGACGAATACGATAATATATGATTACATCACGAGGTATTGACCTCTATATGATACATTTTAACAAACATTGCATTCGTTTTTATAAAACAATCTTTCATTACATTGAAAGTTGATAGGTATGCATACCCTTTCATAATATCCAAACTATAAATGACCTAATCTGTCATTTACTTAATAATAATCTCTAATGAACTTCAACGACTCGAATGCAACGTCTTTTGAAATATGTCATGAATGACTCCAAGTAATATCTTTAAAATGAGCAAATGCACAGCGGAAGATTTCTTTAACACCTGAGAATAAACATGCTTTAAAGTGTCAACTAAAAGGTTGGTGAGTTCGTTAGTTTATCATAAACGATCATTTTCATCATTTTAATAGACCACAAGAATTTCATTTCCAGTTCTCATAATATACGTCCCATGCATAGAGACAAAAATTATTCATATGGTGAACACCTGGTAACCGACATTAACAAGATGCATATAGAATATCCCCATCATTCCGGGACACCCATCGGACATGATAAAATTGATGTACTAAAGCATTCCAAATTCCAAAATGGGGCTTGTTGGGCCCGATAGATCTATCTTTAGGATTCGCGTCAATTAGGGGGTATGTTCCCTAATTCTTAGGCTACCAAGCTAAAAAGGGCATATTCGGCTTCGATCCATTCAACCATATAATGTAGTTTCAATTACTTGTGTCTATTTCGTAAAACAGTTATAAAAATAGCGCATGTATTCTCAGCCCAAAAATATAAAGGGTAAAAAGGCAAATGAAACTCACAATACTGTATTTCGTAGTAAAAATACATATAACATCATTGAACAAGTGCAAGGTTGGCCTCGGATTCCCGAACCTAAATTAATTATATATATTTATATGTTGGTCAATATTTGTCTTAACAAATTAGGTCAAGTCATAGTGTACCACAATCCTAATGTTCGAGACTAATATGCAAAAGTCAATTTGACTCAAAATGATTTCCAAAATTTATACATAATTATTATATACGTCGTTTTATATTTTTAAATATTTTTAAAAGATTTATTAGAGTAAATAATATAATTAATTATTTAATAAATAAAACTTTATATAAAAAAAATATACTTTTATATATCTTAAGTAATAAAATTTATAAAGTTCATTGATTATCATGAAAATATTATGATAGATTTTATTATATTATTTGTATTACATTTTTATTTGATAAAATAACATTGATAATAATAATAAGTAAAAGTTGTATTATTTTGTATTAATAATTATTATTATTCTAATAATAATAACAATATTTATATTTACGAAAATGATATTATAACAATATGATAGTTCCTATTAATAATGAAATTTTATATTAACAAGGATATTCCTATTAAAATAATAATTTTTGTAAAGATGATATTTTTAATATTTATAATAATACTTTTAATAATAATAGTGATAAAAATAATGAAAAAATGATAATTTTATCTAAATCAATATCTTTAAATTTCATCATGATACTCATACTCATTATTTCCTAATCAATTTGTTAATAGCTTTTAAATCGTCTTTTATATCGCGTTCATTTCAATGATAATAATAGTAACTATAATAGTTAAGTGTTACTAATATTAGTTTTAATTATATAATACTAATAATAATAAATATTATGATAATGATAATACGAATAACTATTTTAATGATAATAATAATAATAATAATACTAATTATAACTTTAACGATAATAACGATAGTAATAATAATAAAAATAACAATTTTAATGGTAATACTTTTTATTGATAATGATAATAATAATAATAATAATAATAATAATAATAATAATAATAATAATAATAATAATAATAATAATAATAATTAGATAAAAAAACTAGAACGACGATAATAACGACGATAATAATAATCATTTTTTAATAATAATATCAAAATTTCAATTGACTATATCTTCTAATCCGTTCATCGAAACCATTCGACATCTAAAGGAAAAGTTCTTAATTTTTCGCTAGCTTTCCAAGGACATGCATATCTTATACCTTAACTCAGCCGCAGGTGTAACTAATTCAAGATTCAACATAACCTATCTAAGGGCAATATCAAAAGTACAAGCATGCATAATCCTATTTTCTCGAGCACTAGTCAGGGATACACTATTAGTATGTAAAAATTTATTTATGAGTACTCACGTATCAATATTGAGATTCAATATTGCAGGAAAGGTACGTAGACGCAACGGAGACGATAAACACTAGATTGACCTCATGAGCATACCCATGAACCATACCCATCACCTCCATAGCCATAACCCATAATTTCCTTAGCCCTATCCTACTCGAAAAACTTTATTTGAAATAATTTGCCCATAACCTCGTCGTAGTATTTTATGTATAATACTAATAATAATGATACTCTTTATCATAAGATTAATAATAATATTATTCTTAATAATAATAATAATAATAATAATAATAATAATAATAATAATAATAATAATAATAATAATAATAATAATAATAATAATAATAAATATAATACGGAGCAATACATAGAGGAAGAGAGATTTATGAGCAAGTGAATTAGATCGTGCATATTTATGGAACTAGCTCACCAAACATTACAGCTCAAACGCATTCTTTCTTCCACCGACGATTCATTTGTAACATATGTTATATTTATATATTATTTAATATTTAATATATTTAATCTTTAGAATTAATTAAATATTATATTATATTTATGTTTATGGTAAAAATGTAATTTTTACTAAAATGACTAGTACGTTGTCAGACAACTCATGTACCACTTTCGGTTTTTCGAGCGCACTTTCGTACGTTTAGAAAACTAGTCTTTTTTGTTACGCGACGTGTACCCTTATTAATTATTTGACTTTCTCTTCAACAAATTACTTTATAAAAAATGTAACTTATATAATTGAGTGTTGTGGTAATTTGCTTCTATAAATCAGTGGCTCGTTGTTTACCAAAATATATTATTTTAAATTGGGACGTTTTATGACTAAATTAATATATATATATATATATATATATATATATATATATATATATATATATATATATATATATATATATATATATATATATATATATATAGAATTGTAAATTTGTACATAATATATGTTTGAAATATTTAAACTAATGATATAATATTTAGCCCTTCAAAACCAAATAGATTTCAAAGTTCGTTTTAACTCGTTTTTAAATAATAGTAGTTATTTTACCAAATAATGTTTTTTTTTAATATGAAAACTAAAGAGTTGCTTTATCGAGGGACACGAGTTAATCAAGTAAAGTATATTTTTGAAATTTAAACGGAAATGATTTCTAACTTTTGACTAACTCTTGTAAATGACACTTTTGTAAATCACTTTTACCAACAATTCCGGATACCGTTAAAAAGGAAAGGTTTCTCAAATCATAGTGGACCTCTTAACAGAGACTCATAATTATAATTCAATGTATCTAATAATTCAATCATTTGATATCATTTTTAATTTCATTGATAACTATTAGAATATATTTTGAAACAAATACGTTTATATAAAGTATTATACGTATAATACTTTGTTAATGTTTTCAAGTTATAATATATACACATATACATATATAATCATGTTCGTTCATATAATAGTTCGTGAATCATTGGAATTTGGTCGAGGAAAAATAAGTGTATGAACACAGTTTAAAATTCTTGAGATTCAACTTACAAACTTTGCTTATCGTGTCGGGAATATATAAAGATTAAAGTTTAAATTTGGTCGGAAATTTCCGGGTTATCACATTAAACGATCCTACAAATGGTATCAGAGCCTGGTTATAGCCCAGATGTGTGGACGGTGCAGAATGGTAGCAGAGGTTCAAACCGAGATGCCTATGGACGTGACCGGGGAAGAGGTCGGGGGTCCGGGTGAGTTGAGATGGTATTGAACGCGTCAGTGGGAGTACCGTGGAATGAACCGATTAAGGGGGTGATTGTTGGAGTTAATCGGTTCATTGTGTCCCACATCGGAAAGTGAAACAAACAAATGTGCATATATAAGCTTATGGGAAACTCCCTCTATCACCAATTAGTTTTAGAGACATATGGAACTCATGAGCTTATATGTTGTACATGGTGGTGGATCTTAAACGATTTTACAGTTCCTTATTATTTAGAATTAATTCAATCGATTTCTCTTTCTCCATGATCACAAGAATCTCAAATCCCCCCAAATAATTGATGGAGATATTTAGAAGACTGATGTGCATAGATGTGTATACGAAATAGTTATATATTTGCTAGAAAATACTATTAAATACGATACAATTTTACACAAGTTATTTATTTATTTATAGAGTGGATATACCTAAACCTTGCTACAACACTTATAGGCAGTGTACCTAATCGTATAGTAGTGTAGTTTTTAGTAAGTCCGATTCGTTCCACAGGGATCTAGCCAAGTTTAACGCTATATTTTTAAAACTAAATTTGTATATATATATATATATATATATATATATATATATATATATATATATATATATATATATATATATATATATATATATATATATAAGTAGTATTATTATTATAAAAGGGGGTTTTTACCGTTTAATGACCAGTTTGTCGATTTTAAAACTTTAGTCGCAGTTAAAACCTAATGTAAAATAAAAATAACTTAATTTAAAGCGTAAAGTAAATGACGATAAATGAAATTTGCTATAAATTAAAATGCGATAAATAAAATGACAATAAATAAAATTGCGATAATTAAAAAGTACAATAATTAAAAGTGCAATTAAATAAAATGACAGTAAATAAAAGTGCGATGAAAAATGAAATAAAGGAATTATGCTTATTTAAACTTCCATAATCATGATGTTTGACGTGTTGATTTTAATTTATTACCATGGGTTAATTGTCCTTTGTCCTGGATTATTCAATATGTCCATCTGGTTTTTGTCCATAATAGTCCATCAGTCATAAATATAAAGTGCGAGTGTCCTCGTCAAATTATCCTTATATCCGAAGTCAAATATTCCAATTAATTGGGGACTTAAACTATAATTACACCAATTTTCCTTGTATGTAATTCACCCCTGTTTTAATAAGTCCATTAACTATTAATCCATTCCCGTGTCCGGTTAAATGAACGATTATTAGTACTTATAAATATCCCGCCCATCGTGTCCGATCGAGTGTATGTGGTTATTTATAGGTACGTTCAATTGTAAATCTTTATATTAAATTAACGAACTATCATTCAATTAAACAAATATAAAGCCCATTAATAGCCCATAGTCTAATTTCCACAAGTGTCGTTCTTTTGTCC
This sequence comes from Rutidosis leptorrhynchoides, assembly GCF_046630445.1. Taxonomy (NCBI): domain Eukaryota; kingdom Viridiplantae; phylum Streptophyta; class Magnoliopsida; order Asterales; family Asteraceae; genus Rutidosis; species Rutidosis leptorrhynchoides. The sequence goes on along the minus strand of NC_092336.1, from coordinate 138,092,636 downwards.
AAACCCCAATTATGGTACAAAGCCCAATTACCCCGTCTTTAATATTTTAGCCCAACATCACGATTACTTCGGCTTTAAATAAGCATAATAATAACTTAGCTACGAGACATTAATTTAAAAAAGTTGAACATAACTTACAATGATTAATAATAGCGTAGCGTTACACGGACAGAATTTCGACTTACACACTTACAACATTCGCTAACATACCCTTATTATTATTAAATTAAAATTAAAATTAAAATTAAAATTAAAATTAAAATTATATATATATATATATATATATATATCGTAAGAGTGAGAGATAGATTAGAAAAAGGTATGTTACATTCGACCAAAACACGCAAAATTTATAGGATGTTAGCTGATACTGTTCACCATTCGATCGCATGCCATTTGTGCCTTCTGGCCATACGATCGCATGGCCTGGGAATCCAGCTCACAATTATTTGTTTGCTAGTTTGCCAACGGTTTTATATAATATATATATATATATATATATATATATATATATATATATATATATATATATATATATATATATATATATATATATATATAATTTTAAGAATTAATTATATATTATATTATATTCATGTGCATAGTTGACTTGTAATTTTTAGTCCGTTGCATCGAGCGTTAAGAGTTGACTTTGGTCCCGGTTTTGGATTTTCGAACGTCCTTTCGTATAATTTAATATCTTGTACTTTGCGTTTCGCGTCTTGTACTCTTGTAATTTTGAGACGTTTCTCATCAATAATTTGAACCACTTTGATTGTACTTTGTACTTTTTAGCTTTTTGGTCGTTTGCGTCTTCAAATCGTCGAATCTGTCTTTTGTCTTCACCTTTTATTATTTAAACGAATATCACTTGTAAATAGAACAATTGCAACTAAAAACTTGTCTTTCTTGAGGAATAATGCTATGAAATATATGTTCGTTTTTAGCATTATCAAAGACCTTCTGCAACACAGAGCAGAAAATTGCTCTATATATTCTTTCTTTTTTACTTCTTTGACAATACCACGTTTAAGATCCTCCATTATAACTTCATTCTCTTCATCACTTGTGACTAATCTCTCATTGTTGACATTTGGTTTTGTAACTTGAAAATTTGCATGTGTTGAAGGGGTATCAACGTAATCCACTTTCTTCCACACAGTATTTGATTTATCAACTTTAGATACATTGACAACTTCATTAAACCGTCTCTCGTCCCGGAACGAATCCCGCCTGTAATCTGGATTATTTCTTTCGCCATCTCGATTCTTCAGCTCCTCATTTAGAGGTTCCTCACTTACATCCTGCTTGTATGTGGTTTTGGTGGGTTTCCTTTCATTCGCCATGTACACTCTTAGACTGCCATTTTCAAAAAAGATGTTGTTTAACTTTGATAGAGTATACTTCATGTTTGGTATGTGTGTGAATATTACAAAACCAAAACGTGAACCATTCTGCATCGTTTTCTTTGGTATGAAAACATCTCGAACATCCCCGCGTCTCTTGAACATCCAACATAGATCTGAAGCTAACCATCTATCCGGAAAGTTGTAGAAGAAAAATGAAGTGATTTGATCGCTGTTAACCCTCTCTAAACCGGTTCTAGCTCCTTGATCCCTGTACCAATCTCTCAAAACCTGACCCGCTCTAGTTTTTTTATTTATGTTTTTCCGTTGTTGGACTTTGATCCATTCACCGGAGTTGTTTTCATTGTAGTTTCTCTATCCTTGCAGTATTCTCTCTTAGAGTACAATGGAATTGATATTTTTCATCAAAAAAATAAAATCTTATTGACGAAATAGTTTACTTCCTTCGGCTGCTGGAATTGACACAAAAAAAAAACTACTTGGTTCCAATAAAATTTGGTATTTTAGTTTGGAGATCCACACTAAGATGATTACCGGTTAGGGTTAAGTTAGACAAACGGGGAAATGATCTTAGCTCGGTGCGTTGTCCCACTTGCGATGACGGGATCAAGTCCATAGATCATGCACTCGTGTTTTGTAAGCACGCAATAGATATTTGGGAAAGGGTGTACAAATGGTGAGGTTTGGGAAATATTTCAAATTTAAGTGTTGATTGTTATAATTCAGTAGGCTTATAACTACCTTTAGTGGCCTATGCTTAGCAATAAGACTTCTTATTATATAAGATTTGAATGAAGAGTAAAGAATAAGACTTGCATATAATGTAAGAATGGGTGCATCATATGCTTACAATTGTATGCATATTTATACTACAAGAATCACTATACAAAAACTATTCATGTTCATTTTTCAAATGAGGAATAGTATGAAGATATGTGGTAATAATATTGGTCATTCACTCTTAGATTTCATATCTTGTATAGTCAATGATATCATAACACTCCCCCTTGAATGATAATTTTATTAGAGAACAACTAGTACTGCCTCGTTAAAAACCTTGCTAAAGAAAAACCAGTGGGAAAAAACTTTAGCTAAGGGAAAAAGAGTACAGCATAGAGTTGACTCCCCTGAAGTGGACATCGCTGAGCTGTTACATCTTTTGAACATGCCTCATGCCAATATTGTGAACGTGTTTTCTGAAAGTAGCAGTTGGGAGTGATTTGGTGAAAAGATCAGCAGAGTTGTTACTGGATTGAACATATTTCATTTCAATCTGGTTGTCTTTAATGAGATTTTGAGTATATGAGAAAAATCTTGGAGGTATGTGTTTTGTTCGGTCACTTTTGATATATCCTTCTTTCATCTGTGCTATGCAAGCTGCATTATCTTCATAGATAGTTGTTGGACATTTATCGCGTTCTACTCCACAAGAATCAGTAATGAGTTGTGTCATTGATCTCAACCAAAAACATGCTCGAGTTGCTTCATGTAATGCAATCACTTCGGCATGATTTGATGATGTTGCAACAAGTGTTTGTTTTTGAGAATGCCATGATATTGCGGTACCTCCATTTAGGAATACATATCCCTTTTGAGATTTAGCTTTATGTGGATCAGATAAATAACCTGCATCTGCATAACTAACCAAATCTTGTTTCGATTCGTTAGAATAAAATAATCCTAAATCAGTAGTTTCTCGAAGGTATCGAAATATGTGTTTGATCCCATTCCAGTGTCTTTTGGTAGGAGCTGAGCTGAACCTTGCCAACAAATTAACTGCAAAAGAAATATCAGGTCTTGTACAATTTGTAAGATACATAAGAGCTCCAATTGCACTAAGATATGGTACTTCTGGTCCCAGGATATCTTCATGATCTTCACAGGGACGAAATGGATCAGTGTCAACATTAAGTGATCTAACAACCATATGAGTACTTAATGGTTTTGCCTTGTCCATATTGAAATGTTTTAAAATCTTTTCAGTATATGTTGTTTGATGTACAAGTAAACCATTAGGCATATGCTCAATTTGTAAACCAAGGCAATACTTGGTTTTTCTGAGATCTTTCATTTCAAATTCTTTCTTTAGAAGTTGAATGGCTTCATGGATTTCTTTATTTGTACCTATGATGTTAAGATCATCAACATAAACAGCTATGATCACATATCCGGATGTTGTTTTCTTAATGAAAACACATGGGCAAATAAGATTATTGGTATACCCTTTGCTTATCAAGTAATCACTTAATCGTTTATACCACATGCGACCCGATTGTTTCAACCCATATAAAGACCTTTGTAACTTGATTGAGTACATTTCTTTGGGTTTTGCATTGGTTGCTTCTGATACCTTAAATCCTTCAGGTATCTTCATATATATATCACTATCAAGTGATCCATATAGATAAGCAGTCACAACATCCATGAGATGCATTTCTAAATTTTTAGAAACTGCCATACTGATTAAGTATCTAAAAGTAATTGCATCCATAACAGGAGAATAAGTTTCCTCATAATCAACTCCTGGTCTTTGAGAAAAACCTTGAGCTACAAGTCTAGCTTTATACCTTGTAACTTCATTTTTCTCATTTCTTTTTCGCACAAAAACCCATCTATATCCCACAGGTTTCACATCTTTAGGTGTGAGGATGATAGATCCGAAAACTTTTCTTTTATTGAGCGATTCAAATTCAGCTCGTATTGCTCCTTTCCAATGATCCCAATCATGTCTATTTTGACATTCCATGACAGATTTTGGTTCTGGATCATCATCATCATTCATGATGTCATATGCAACATTATATGAAAATATCTCATCAAGATTTTTCATTTCATTTCGATTCCATAATATTTTTGAATGTGCATAATTGATTGAAAATTCCGTATTGACATCATCAATCTCCTCTGCAGAAGGAGTATTGATTTGTGGTTCTTCTTGAACACTTTCTTTTACCTCATTATCAGCTGATTTTCTTTTTCGAGGATTTTTATCTTTGGAACCAATTGGTCTCCCACGTTTCTGGCGTGACAAAGACTCAAGAGTGACATTATTGCCAGCTTTTGGAATTTCAATTCGAGCTGGAGCATTTACTGCTGGTATATATGATTTAGTCACTTTTTTTGTATCTGTAAATGCATCATGCAATTTATTCGCAAGTTCTTGCATATGCATTATTTTTTGATCTTCGGTCTCGCATTCTTTTGTGCGAGGATCAAGATACATTAATTGAGGTTCACACCATGAAACATCATTTTCTTTATTTTTTATTTCTCCCTCTAATCTAGGGAACAATGTTTCATTAAAGTGACAATCAGCAAAACGTGCTATCAAAACATCACCCGTCTTGGGTTCAATATATCTTATGATTGAAGATGTTTTATATCCAACATATATTCTCATCCTTCTTTGAGGACCCATTTTAGTGCGTTGTGGTGGTGCGATAGGAACATAAACCGCACAACCAAATGTTCTAAGGTGGGAAATATTTGGCTGATGGCCAAAAGCAAGTTGCAAGGGAGAATATGTATGAGTTGCACTTGGTCTAATGCGAATTAATGATGCAGCATGTAAAATTGCATGACCCCATAAAGATACTGGGAGTTCTGTTCTCATTATCAATGGTCTAGCTATTAACTGCAATCATTTAATTAGTGATTCAGCTAAACCATTTTGTGTATGTACATGAGCTACATGATGTTCAACAACAATTCTAATAGACATGCAAAAATTATTAAATGCTTGAGATGTAAACTCACCAGTATTATCCAATCTCACCCTTTTAATAGTATAATCAGGGAAATGTGCTCTCAATTTAATAATTTGAGCAAGAAATTTTGCAAATGCCATGTTTCGACTTGATAATAGACAAACATGAGACCATCTACTAGATGCGTCTATTAGGACCATGAAATATCTAAATGGTCCACATGGTGGATGAATTGGTCCACATACCTTGAATTCTTTCAAGAAACATTGGTGATTCTTTTTCAACCTTAAGAGGTGATGTTCTTATTATCAATTTTCCAAGTGAGCATGATGTACATGTGATAATTGCATCATGAGGGATCTTTTGATCCGTCAATGGATGTCCATGTGCATTTTGAATTATTCTTTTCATCATTGTTGATTCTGGGTGGCCTAATCTTTCATGCCATAGATTTATCATTACAAAATCACATGCCTTTTCATTAACTACCATGTGTGTTTCTGGTACATTTATATATGTATAATGTAAACCAGAACTAAGTCTTGGTAGTTTTTCAATCACATGCTTCTTGTCAGCGATACTTAAATATTTATCATTTTCTGTAGTCACTGACTGATAATCATATCCATTTTGGTATATGTCAGAGAAGCTTAACAAATTTCTTTTTGACATGGGAGAAAATAAGGCATTTTTTATCAGAAAATTTATACCATTTTGTAACATGAATTTTTCCTTTCCCATTCCTTTTATTAAATCCGCAGGACCTGATATAGTATGTACCGTTCCTTCTATTGTTTTAAAATCAGTGAAGTATTTTTTAGATTTGAGTATAGTGTGTGTGGTACCACTGTCTGCAATACAAAGATCCCCACCATTTGACTGATTTTGCACTCCAGTAGTGTGCATCATGAACTTCAAAATATGAGAAACAAATAATGAGTACATAATTCATCAATATATTACATTCAAAAATATGTTATAAACGAAAATACATAATAAGGAAACATATAGTAAAGTAGATATGGTATAGATCGTAAATCTACATCCATTTATTTGATATGTACATATAATAGGAAATTTATTCATTAAAGTAGTCACTTGTTGGCTCAGTGATTTTTGTATCAAGGTCATCCACAAGGTTTGCCTCTTTTCCTTTTCCTTTTAGGGATTCCTGATATTGATTAACAGAATATTGATTTGTTCGACAGTTTTTAGACCAATGTCCAATTTTACCACATCGATAACAAGAATCTTCAATATTCTTTGAAGAGCTTCCTTCAACATTATGATTTGTGGAATTGTATGGTGGTTGAAATTTATAATTTTTTGGATTATTATTTCTTTGTCCACGACCACCGTAACCATTACGACCACGACCACCACCACGACCATTACCATAAGGGTGATTTCGAACATAGTTATGATTTTTATTATTGTTATGGTAATTTCCATGACGATGGTTTTGGCCAATATGACCACGACCTCGCCCACGTCCTCGTCCAGGTGCATTTCTTTTTTTTATTATTATTGTTAATAACATTAGCTTCAGGGAATGCTAGCGCACCCGTAGGACGAGATTCTTGATTCTTCATTAGTAATTCTTTATTCACTTCTGCGACTAAGAGATAAGTTTGAAGTTTGAAAAAAGTTTTGTAATTCTGCAATCTTAAATTTTCTTGTATAGTATTGTTTGCAGAATGCATTGTGGAGAAAGTTTTTTCCATTATGTCAGCATCACTTATTTCTTGACCACAGAATTGAAGCTTTGAACGGATCTTGAACATGGCCGAGCTGTATTCACTTACCTTTTTAAAGTCTTGGAACCTTAGATTTCTCCATTCTTCCCTCGCAGCTGGGAGTAATATTTCCTTTTGATTATTGAATCTACTCTTGATACTTTCCCATAAAAACATGTGGATCTTTGATAGTGAGATACATATGTTTTAAGGTGATATCAATATGTTTGCGAATAAAAGCAATTGATTTTAATTTATCTTGATCATAACAAATATTGTTTTCTTTTAAAGTTTCTAGAATACCCAATGATCCAAGATTTATTTCTACATCCATGATCCATGATGTGTAGTTTGTTCCCGATACGTCTAGGGCATCAAACTCAAGCTTTGATAAGTTTGACATTTTCTATTTTCAGAAAGATGAACAACATAAATTATAATCATAATCAATTTTTAATCATAGACAAATAATAAAATGAAATTAGAATTATTTTAAATTCATAAGTAGCAAACAACAGAATAATGACATGATTACAAATGATAAAACCACAAGAGCAGGATAGAATATAGGTTCACCCGATGGTATATTAGTAACAATAATGATAGTTAGTATGACCAATACAATAGGAAAAATCATCCTTGTGTGAATCATCTTTACCAAAAAAAATTTGATGGTGGTAATCTGAGAAAATGAAGATTGATTTGTGAAAATGTGAAAACGGAGATGTTTATTTTATATTTGAAAAATATAGTCGTTGTAACGTCGTCAGTTGACGTTAACAACCGTTATGTATATATGACCGTTGTAACGTCGTTAGTTGACGTTATCGACTATGTACTCGTTGTATTAATAATAATTTTTAATAAAAGAATTTTATTAGTACAAATACGATTACTATAAATATATTTAGTATAAATATGTTTAGTATAAATATGAAGATTAAGAGAATAAACATATTATGCATAAATAATAAATTTTAAGAATAAACATTAGTATGCATGAAATAAATAATGATTAATTGCATAAGTAATCATAAATGTTAGATAACATAAATATAAATGTTAGTGAAGTTAATAAGAGTTAGATTACAGAAATATAATTCAGGCGGTATAACCGACCAAGTATAACTTAAATAACATAAATATAAATGTTAGTGAAGTTAATAAAAGTTAGATTACAAAAATATAATTCAGGCGGTATAACCGACCATATATAACTTAAATAACATAAATATAAATGTTAGTGAAGTTAATAAAAGTTAGATTACAGAAATATAATTCAGGCGGTATAACCGACCATATATAACTTAAATAACATAAATATAAATATTAGTGAAGTTAATAAGAGTTAGATTACAGAAATATAATTCAGGCGGTATAACCGACCATTTATAACTTAAATAACATAAATATAAATGTTAGTGAAGTTAATAAAAGTTAAACAATTTCTTACCTTGATTAGTGACGTGTGCTTGCTTAGATAAACCTTGATTATACGGAGCACTTCGTGCTGATAACGTGTTATAATTTAGTAGGCTTATAACTACCTTTAGTGGCCTATGTTTAGCAATAAGACTTCTTATTATATAAGATTTGAATGGAAAGCAAAGAATAAGACTTGGATATAATGTAAGAATGGGTGCATCATATGCTTACAATTGTATGCATATTTATACTACAAGAATCACTATACAAAAACTATTCATGTTCATTTTTCAAATGAGGAATAGTATGAAGATATGGGGTAATAATATTGGTCATTCATTCTTAGATTTCATATCTTGTATAGTCAATGATATCATAACATTGATGACATATTCTGCGGGAATCACGGAAGAGTTATCACAAAAGGGGGTAAACATTATGGAAAGTTATAGAATGGGTCACCGGCTATATCATTTGGAAGAATCGAAATCAAAAAGTTTTCAACAATAAATGATGGTGTGGACTGGTAGCCTTGAATAAAATTCAAACCGTGAGCTTCAATTGGATCTCAAATGGTTCGAGAGGAAAGAAATTGGACTGGAACATATGGATATCGAATCCATCATACTACTTGTAGTACATAAATATTTATAGTGATGTAGATATTTACACCAAATAGTCGCAATTAGTTGAGATAGTCGTAATCCGTCGAGTTTGTGTATATTGAGCCCGTATGTATCTTTTTTTTTTATATATAATAGAATTTTCTTTGCTTTTCAAAAAAAAAAAAAAAAACAAACAACGGATAGTTGAGTTAGCGTCTAGTTAGTAGTAAATTCCTTCACAAATTTTCAAATATTTAAGTGTATCTTTGATTGTTCGGAAGAATTAGATAGCTGATGATTATTTGATTAAATGTCAATTTAAAAAATGTAACATAACGTATTATATCTATATATCTAAAAGGTACAGTGAAAGTGAATAGTAACCACACAAGTTTCACAAACTACCCCAATCTTTTAATTATTTACATTTTAGCTTCAAAATATATAATAGTTAACTATATAGCTTTTATAAATTTACCACAAACTTTTAACATTTTATACTTTAACCATTAAACTTCTCATTCATTGTAAATCGACCACATACTTTATATTCTACCTAATAGACAAAAACGATTAATAGTCACCAGGGGCGTTTTCGTCCTTTCACTTTTTCCCCTTTTCCCACCTTTTTTTTTCAAAAAAGCCCCCATAGTTTGTTCAAATATTAAAATCGACCCCCGAAAGTGTCAAATACTCATTTTCATAAAATTTTTTAAATAAACTCCACCCAAATATTCAACGGGCCATATCTTCTAGCTCGCAACGAGTTAAATTTTTCTGACACCATCGTTAAACTCGAAATAATTTTAGGAGCACACTGTCACTAACTATACGCAAAACAGACGCTTTTTAAAAAACGCTAAATATTTGAGGTACTTTTCATACACGTCGATTTTGCGTTAAATTTTTAAAAGTCGACAATTCCATAGTGAAACGCGGAGATGTACATATATTGTTAATTTAAAATAACATTTAAATCTTTCACGGATTATACCTTTTAGTTCGAATCGAATTGCGCTTCAACGATATCATCTTTAGCCACGAAATAATTTTACAAACTAAACGCAATATAATACATTGAAAACCGAACCCCGGCGCGAAGCGAGGGTTATAACACTAGTTAATATACTTAACAAATACAGATTGACAACAGTTTGTAATCATATTTTGTTACAATGTTAACCACAGTTTAATTTGTAGTAGTATTGCATGTTATAAAAATATCATAAGAGAATTCCCATTCATTACACCCTTCTTCATATTAACACACTGCCACATCAGCGCCACATCACAATTTTCTCTTCATTTCCTTTCCATCACTAACCCATAATAATCCACTCCCAACCTTCACACTCTTTCACAACCTAAATTAATCCACTCCCATCATAGATAGACAAAGTTGCTGTTTTGAGTGTGGATAGTCCTCGTGACTTAAAAGTGGAGCAAGGATAGTCCAGTTCACTAACACTGTTAACTTTTTCCGTTAAAACTGAATCATGTGCCAAACATGTGAGGGTATTTTCGTCATTTCACCTTCACCTTCACCTTCACCTTCACCTTCACCTCCAAATTGAAAATACATGAAACCCCAAAGTTAATAAATATGTATTCACACAACTCTAAAAGGGCAGTCTACTCCGATAAATTAAAAGGACTTCCATTATATCCATCTATTTATATCTATAGATCTATTCTTGAAATTATCAATAAATTAATTAATTAATTAAAATGGAATTACGAGAAAAAGAAAGTGAAATTGAGTTTTGCAGGATGGAAAATGGATGATGTACCATCTTCGCTAGATCCGTTTCGGTAAACTCACCGCCGCCACAACCGCTACAGATCTGTTAGAACAATTTAGGTAACAACTCAAATTACCCTTAATATAATATTTTAATTTTTCTCTTTCAAATTAATTTTCACCATACTTCATCATCGTCGGTCTGTAAATCCATTACAACCCGTATATATCTTTATAGCTAATATTTACTCTGTAGAATTTTAGTACTCCGCTTAATAATCAAACCAAACTTAAAATAAATTTCAGAACATTTACATGTAGCCAAATCACAAATTATTTTAGTTCCTGAACTTTGTAGCCAAAAATTACATATTATAATCATTTAATTAAATTCTAAGTTTTATACATCTTAAGTTAAATTTTAAATTTTAGTCGGTTTGGAATTCGAATATGTGTACTTTTTTTATTCTGAGATTTTCGATTTCAACCGGTAACGATCTCGTTCTGATTTCATACTACTAATAAAACAATTTTTAGAAAATGCAGAAACATTTTCAATCAACCACTATATTAAATCAAAACAATATAAACTATAAAAACCCTCTTAACATTAGTACAAATACCTGTACCATTGTTCATATTTTTTAGGAGCCATTGTGTTTACCACTAATTGAGAAATTAAAACAAAAAAATATACCTGATCGTTTGTGAAAGATTAAATTGAATGGGTAGATTTAATATTATAATGGAAATGCTAGTTTATTGAGGAAAAGAAATGGGTGAGGGATTGAGAGGTGAAAGAGACTGAACATTGAGTTGGGAAGAGTGAGTGATAAAATGTATAGGAAGTAATGTCAAAAGGGAGAAAATGTGAGTGGATATATTTCAGAAGGATAAATGACAAAAATGCCCTCACATGCTTGGCACATGATTCAGTTTTAACGAAAAAGTTAACAGTGTTAATGAACTGGGCTATCCTTGCTTCACTTTTAAATCACAAGGACTATCCACACTCAAAACAGCAACTTTGTCTATCCATACTGGCTGGTATAAACCACAGGGACTATCCACGCAATTTTCTCTTAATTTAATCATAGTACAACTCTAAAAGTAAAATGTACAAATGATTAAAACAATTACTTCAGTGATAAATTATGCTTCATATTCACAAAATAGTTGGCTAGAAAAGATTGGCTAAACATTGGCAATCCACTCCTAATGGTGTTAATACATTGACAATAGATTGACAAGTAAATTGGCTAACTATTGGGAATACTCTTATTATAATGCAAAATTAATCTTTAGTTTGCCCCTTTTATTGAGTATATATAGAATATAATATCTTTCGTTGATCTAATAATTTATCGGATGGTTGCCCTTTATCCAGGAAAACATGTTTACAATTTATGAAATTTGCTCCTAATATAGAGAACGTAACTTAAGCTATTATAAGCTACTTAATATTTTGTTCCCTGATCGATATGGGATAAATACCCAACACGCTCCTCACATCGAGACGTACAGATCGACTCCCAAAATCACAAATTTGGCTTGTTTGGGTCTGATACCATAAAGAGTGATATAACGATGAAGATTATTGAATGAAGAACATACACATTTAATACATTCTAATTAATTAGCTCGATTACATCAAATCACCTATTTAACTACCTCTAACTAACCGTCATTAACAAAAAGTTAACAACCTGCTAACAACCACTTAACAATTTACAAGATACCCATATACTACTGATAAATACAAAACTAGTCATGTACAATATTTACATCTTCAATCCCTATACTTTAAACCCTTCAATAGTGTTCAGTTTAATTTTTAGATGAAACGGTAAGAAACCGAAAAGAATAATGTTACTATTCAGAATTGAAATGATAAGGAGTAATACTTTTTGTTATTCTAAAATTAAAAACTCAATGTTAAATTCTCAAATACTCAATGCAAGTCTAAATCAAAGTCAAACTAAAATTAACCTAATTTTATTCCATAAGGAAAATTTAAAACTCACAAAACAAAGGCATATTCGAGATACCCGTCGAGCTGAAACGCCAAACAGATTGTCAAGTGTTTCCCGGCATTCCACATTTTATGCGTCAGCGGTAATTTGATAAGTTAAGGGTGATGATTTGTACACAACCAGTTTTTATCCATAGACAAACAAACATGATTTATGATGTTATATAGTACAACATTATAAAACGTATTTAGTTCTTTGAGTAATTTGAACCCTAGTGCCATTGCTTTCTTCTTCGTGTATCCTTCGTCGGCGGGATCAAACGCCGGATATCCCCGACAGTTTTCTCCTCTCTTCTTAATGCTAACATCGTTGCTGATTCTTGTCATTGTTTTTTTGTCATTCTCTGCAATGAATCCTAAAGACAATCTTTATGAGTGGAAGTTTGTTCAACGTAAGAAAAGTGATCCACAAAGGGAATCAGATAAGGTATTTACTTCTTTTTATGTTACTAATTTCCCGACTCATTTGACTGCTAGAGATCTTTGGAACTGTTTTGAATCGTTAGGTTGTTTGGGCGATGTTTTTATTCCTAATAAGCTTACAAAGCTTGGCAAGAGATTTTCCGTCATTTTTTTACTCGGTATTAAGAATCCGTAATCATATGTGAAATTATTGAATGATGTGTGGTTTGATAATTACCATGTATACGTATCTGTCGCTAGGTTTCAGGACCCAAATCTAATGCAATTAGGAATAGTTCTGGACAGCCTCCTGTTATAATCCCTACTATTCTTAAAAAAGGATATGCATCTTGTAAGATTCCTGTTACTTTTCCTCTTGTCGATGAGAAGATATCATATGCATCGGTGACTAGTGGTAAGGTTCCCAAACAATCGTGTTCTTCATCTTCTGCCCCTACAGAGGAAGTGGTACTATGTAACACCCCGTCAGAATCCATTAACGGTGTATTAACCTCCGGTCTCATAGTTAACGATCACACCCTCTATATGAGACGTTTTCCGAAAAGCATTCGCATTAATTTCAATAAAACGTTGTCATTAAATATAAAGTAATCCAAAATAGTTTAATATTTATGAATTAAGTAAATAATCCACGACATTATTTAAAAGTAACTTCTTCAAAATGCGAATGTAAATTGTCTTTGACATAAAGTAATGCTGGACTCCAATCCATTGTATGCAACCAAGCAAGCATCAAAGTAGCGGAGGCTAATACCTCTAGAGACCTGAGATAAAATATGAAAACAGGTCAAAAAAATTATTGAGTGAATCTACAGGTTTAGTAAATCAGTTATCATTTGTTAGACCACGAGATTTCGTTCAAAGCATCATAAAAATGTATACATATGTTATGGGTACTTGAATATAAAGCTTTAACCTGCGAATAGCTAAGCTCTACGCGACTTCCTTTACCCTATGATAGCATACACCGATCAAGTGTACAAGTTACAAAGTAATAAGTACCCGTTCGTTGGGTGAGGCTATCAGACCTAACGGATCCGTCCCTATGATTCGAGCTTACAAATGTAATTAAGATATTCAAGCTAAGGGCTTTTTGATCAAACGCATATGTATATTCGTTTAAGTACTCGTGTCTAATTCATAAAGCAGTTTAAAACAGCATGTTAGCTCATCCCAAAAAGAAAAGTGTATAGGACTGTAGACTCACCTTGAGTGCACTTGAAAGTTTTGCACAAGCAACGAGTTGTCGGTTAACTAAGATCGAGTAATGTAACCTAGATATATAAATATGTAGTTACATAACTCTATTTCAATATAGAGTTTATCCATAGTACATTTGTCTTATTGCTCAGACCGACGCACTTGTATAGTATAAGTCAACACAAAGTCAACTAGTTCATGCAAGTCAAACTTGGTCAAGTTGGTCAACCTGGGTCAACTACATCAGTAGGTCATGTCAATGATATCATAAAGTCAAACCAAGGTTAACTCGTAAGTGTCAAACATCAGTTTAGCAATTTCACATTTTCAAGTTCAGTTGTCGTAAGTGTTTACAAAAGGCATGCAAACGAACAGGTATTATTCACAAATGACAAATCATGAAAATATGACAAACTCCATATCATAAGTACATGTCATTAGATTTCTAAAAATACCAATCACGCTATCATACGATTCCTAGAACTCATGTAGCATGCAAATCTTTCCAATTCCATTTCTATACGATCACCAGTTTTATAAAAACTCTCATTTATTCTATAAAAATGTAAATCATACAAGACCAGTGGCAGATGATCACAAACATCTCAGAGTTTAATCTATCAAATATCCAAAGATTTTCATGTAGCAAATTTGTAATATTTTGCAATTCAAGTCGGACATTCTGATTTAGACAGAATCCAGACCCTCTGCTTAGCACATATAAAGCACATAGCATATAGAGTTTTTAGATGTTTACATGCAATGAGATATGTTCTTTAATATCCAAATAACAAAATACCAGAAGATCAAATTCTCAAATAGTTTCTATTTCATGCTAGACCGTTTTCTATGCATACGAGACAGTTTCGACTCCGTTCAGGTAGTCATTTTCGGACGCGATTATCTGGACATTTAGAGATAATTAGCACACATGATCTAAATGAAAGATGAATTAGTGTTTATGAACTTTTCAAAACACAAAAGCTTATTTTTTTTTCTTCCAGAAATCAAATTGTAACGACCCAAAAATATCAAGGAAGGGAACTAGGAGCGCCGCTCCTAGCTTCAGGAGCGCCGCTCTTGGACGGGGAAATGAAATGGGTCTTTTATTTAAATTGTAAATTATGAAGGGCATTTTGGTATTTTCACTTATTGGACGAATTTAAGACCCCAAGATCAGATATAGAGTGCCATTTACTCCATTTTCACCTACCTTATCATTTTCAATTCAATTTTAGAGAGAGAAAGGGTTTCTTGTCTGACAAAGCTCAAATCAAAGAGGAAGAAGCTTGATTCGAGTCAAAGTGCGAGTATTAAAGTTGCTCATCTAGTCACTAGCTACGTTTTGATTATGGTGGTATGTTCTAAACTTGATTTTCTTTACTTTGAATTGTTCGAAGGTTAGGGTTTGGGTCAATGGTGAACATAAAACCCATTGTTGGTGATTTGGGGGTTTTTGGGTAAGATTGGGTCATAAGGACCCAAGAGAAACTAACCTAGGGTTTTAAAGTGATAATGGGTGTTTATGGGTCTTAAAAGGTTGGTTAATCACTAGCATACTTTGTTGATTTTGTAAATGGGTGTTATTTGGGTTGTGGATGACCCAAATGGGTGTGTTGACCTTGGAATGGGTCAAATGGGTTTCGAATGACCCAAGTTTTCTAGTGAGTATGTAAATGCACTAACCTTGTGTTAATAGGTGCATTAACACCTTAATCGATTAATGTTAATAAGTTGGTGTAATCTTAACCTAGTGTGAGGGTTAAAGGTGCAAAAAATGGGTCACATTTGCACCATGAGTCAAAATGACACTAGGATGGTGAGCGAGTTGGTTGACCAACTTGATTGTGTGATTGATTATGTGCTTAATGTAATAGGTACGTTACATTGAAGGTTGCGAGATTGATTTATCATTCACCGAAGGCGTTGAGGTGAGTGAAATAATTATGCATGTATGTATATAGTGTATTTATTTGTATGCTATGGCATGAACCAAAGAGCCGGTACTGCCATAGCATGTGCGAGTGTGCTACGATGTGAACCAAAGAGCCGGTAGCATCGTAGTGCATGTGTTGTAGTGTGAACTAAAGAGCCGGTAGCACTATAGCACGAGTTGTTGAGGTGTGAACCAAAGAGCCGGTATCACCTTAACATGAGTATGACTCAAGACGTGATGTGAACTAAAGAGCCGGTAGCATCATGATAAGTGCGTATGATGTGAACCAAAGAGCCGGTAGCACCATGACGCGTGTATGGTTAACCATATGGTTTGTGTACGTGTTTTAGAGTAACATATTATATTGTTTCGATTATATTGCATTGGATATGCTAGTTGTGGTATTGGAGGTTATTAGCTTCGTATTGAGTTGTTATGCTAATTATATTGCTAGCATGTATACGGTATGTGAGTAGGTGTTTGCAAGTAGATATATTATATATGTACGTGTATAATTATTGCATTCACTAAGCGTTTTGCTTACCCTATCGTTTTTTACCTTTTTAGGCTCCGGCGTGGACAAAGGCAAGGGTATTCGTTTGGATTAAAGATCTCCTACTTTTGTTATGTTAGTGGACATTTTTGGAATTTGGCCTAAGTGTGGGGTAGTTCAGTCCCAAACACCATGCTCGTTAAATGTTTGGAAATTAAACTATTTGGGCCAAAATTGCTACATTGATGTATGTAACGGGTCGTTGGAGTCCCAAGGGTCGTGGTGCCCATTTTGTTGTATAAACACTTTTATTATATTAAATCAGATGTAATTTGGTGGTATTGCACTTGCGGTTAGGTGTTTGGTTTGGGATGCTTAATAAAAAAAATCGAAACAGTCCTTCCCAGGTACAGGAGCGCCGCTCTTATAGCAAAAGCGCCGCTCCTGGTCAGCTCTTTGTGGAGTTTTTCAACAGACGACAGAAGCGCCGCCCCGAGAACCAAAAGCGCCGCTTCTAGGCCTTCAAAAGTGCCACACCTGTTTTGGTGCGTCGCCCCTGTGTAAAAAAAAAAAAATTGGCCGATTTTAAATTAAACACTTTGGAGTCATTTCACAAATTATATGGTCTTTTACCTCAGTTCAAAAGTGTTGGTTAATAAGTTTTACCGCGTACGATTAAATAAGCATAAAACAAGTTTTACAAATGCAAACGACATGATATCCTAGTCCAAATTGAGTATTTTCAATTATCTATCCAATGGTAATCAGTTCAGGCATCAATTCATAACACACAAATCACAGTTTTTTGATTAAAGCATATAAACATGTCAAAAATTCAAATAAGCATATCTAGAGCAATACATAACAAAATCAAGCGATTCTTGCGAGAAAAGTTATTATTTTTTTTGATATCTTCCATCTAGATACTTTTTATTTACAGAAAACATGATTACAATATCAGTAACATGCCTTTTAAAATTCGTGATTTAACGTAAGCATGCAAACCGAGCAAAACAACGACTAGTAACACATTTACACACAATAGATTGAGCAATAAAACATCTATTACTATGTAATCATGATAAAATTAAGTTTTATAAAATTAGGTTTATAGAATTATACCTTAATAACACAATCAATTGGTACTAGCTTGTAGAGAACGATCAAAGCAATCAATTTCGTATTGAAGGTTTAATCAATCGAGCAAATTTGATGATGGTTTTGTATGGGTGTTAGGTCGATGACAAGAGAGAGAGAGAATAGAAGGGTTCCAGTCTACTGGATAGGGTTTAGGGTTATACATGTAGTGTTTGCGTCTAATTAAAACTAGCATTAGGACCTAATTATAAACCCACTAACATAACATGGAGCCCAAAATAATAAAAATAAGGGGGGATGGGGTAGGGGTCGGCCGAATGGCCCATGGGGGTTGGGTCTCGGGCTCGTTTTGCTAATTACTTGCATTCGGGTGATCCGTTTCGAGTGCCGTTAACCATATCGAGTTTCCGGAACGTTAACCGGTCGTTAAAACGCAATCCACCAAGTTTAATTCATTAAATAAATCATAAATTAAATAAGTTTTCTTAAAGTTAATAATTATTAAAAATAATAATTTAATTAAAAACCGAGTGTTTCGCAGTCCCGAAAGCATCCTTTGCAGTTCTTAAAACTGTATCATTTTCTTCGTATTTCAAAATCCGAAATAAGTTTCCTGATTTATATATTTCCATATTAATTAAAGTAGTCATTCAAGAACTAAGTATGCATTTAATTCGATTAAATACACTAAGCGCATTTAAGTACCGTTAAATAACTTAACGAGCAGTTAACGATGCTTAACGGAAGTAGCAAGGTTGTTGCATACTACAAGATTATGATCTTATAGTTATTGAAGATTCATCAAAATCGATTCTTGCTAAGTTAAGAAATTTTGATACTCTTAATTCTTTACATCATTTTTGTAAGAATGGGGTTTTTTTGAATATTCAAATCAAATATGTTGGGGCTTCTGGGCATGGTTTGTTTTTCCCGATGAGGCTGTATGTAATGCTATTCGTAAAAATGCGTGAATGGCCTCACTATTTTTGACTATCAAACCACCCGAGAGCAATTTTGTGGTTGATGAAAGATTAATTTGGGATGAAATTTAAGGACTACCGTTATGTGCATGGGCTTCGGGCGCATATAAAAAGTAGCATCACATTGGAAAGGTCATCATGTTTGAGGGTGATTCTAATAGTCCCATGTTTTGTGTAAAGATTGATCTCACTAAGCATAAGCAATTGGTGCTAAAAACTCTTTAAGTTAAAATTAGAGGCTGCACTTTTCTGCCCCATATCCAAGAGGTTGGTACGTAGTCATTTTCGTTGGTTGATGATTCATCTTCTGTTGCATCCGGTGATGAATTCGTATATGAGGAAAATATTTCTCTTAGTGGTGATTTTAAACAAGGGGACCAAGATGTTGAAGTGCCCTTACCTGATCATACTCTGGATATTAAAAAAAATGTTGCAGTAGATACAAATGTACATGAGCATTTAGAAAATGTGGAAAATTTTGTTAATGAGGAGCATGATAGTGTAGTGGATCCCGAGTCAACCACTCCTATGATTAGTGCTTCTTCGGGTTCATCCGATGCTCCAGGATTCGATTATACCCTAGTAGTAAAACCCTTTGTCACATTGCGCAAGAAAGATACTAATGAGTTTTTGTGATGATCAGGAAATTTCTGACCAAATTTAAACTTAATCTTTAATTTTTCCGACACGATAAGCAAAGTCTATGAAGTTGAATCCTAAAATTCTTGAACTATTCAAATACCCTTCGATTGTTCTCAACGATTTGCGAACAAATATATGTAAATAGATACATATATATACTATAACTTGAAAACGTAACAAAGTGTTATGAAAACGATACTGTGCATTAACCTTATTGGTTTGATTATCTGATTGATATATTTAACTACGGAGTTAAAAGATTATGCCAAATGATTGAATTAAAAGATATTTATTGAGTCCCTTAAAGATTATGATATTATTACGAGTCTCTGTTGTGAGGTCCACGTTGATTTGGGAAATCATTCATTTTTAACGATATTCAAAATAAATGGTAAAGTGTTAGTTTAAATAACGTAATTTGGACACATACAATAATAAGGAATATTAACTGTTGGAATTAGATATATGAATAACTTGCGACGTATATTTAAAACGTGTTTTTAAATATTAACTCGGTTACAAAACGTTTTGATTTAAAAAATATTATTAAATATACTTTGTTAGATAATGAACCATTGATTTATAGAAGTAAATGACCAAAACACTCAATTGTATAAGTTATATCTCAAGTGGTATAGTTTTTGAATAATTTAAATCTATATTTTGACAAAGGTACGAGTCACGAAAGGTAAAGTGCCAGTTTTCTTAGTGTACGAAAGGACGTTCGAAAAACCGGAACCGGGACATAAGTCGATTGACAACGTACGACTTATCGGAACAAAAATTACAAGTCAACTATGCACGTGAATTTAATATAATATATATTTAATTATTTAAATTAAATATATTATATATATTATATAAAAATATGTCGACAAGCTAAAAGTTAAAAAAAATTGTGAGCTGAATTTTGGGGCCATGCGATCGCATGAGAAATAGGCATAAAACCCATGCGATCGCATGGGGTTCAGTTTCAGCAAAAGTACTATAAATGCTCCAGTTTTTCTGCCGAATGTTTTACACCCTTTCTCAATATCTCTCTCACTCTCTGTAATATATATAAACATATATTATTATTATTATTATTATTATTATTATTATTATTATTATTATTATTATTATTATTATTATTATTATTATTATTATTATTATTATTATTTATTATTATTATTATTATTATTATTAATATTAATTAACAAGTAAGTATTATTATTATTTATACATAAAATACTACGACAAGGTCATGAGCGAGCTATTTCAAAACGAGTTTTATGAGAGGGATAGAGCTAAGGAAATTATGGGTTATAGCTATGGAAGTATGGGTAATGTTCATGGGTATAGTTCGCAAGTCAAACCTAGTGTTTATCATCTTCTTTGCGTCTACGTACTTTCCTACAATATTGAATCACAATATTGATACGTGAGCATTCATATCTTATCTTTTATATATTAATTGTGTATCCATGTCTAGTGATCGAGTATATATATTTATGCATGCTTGTATGCTAAATTTCTTCGCTAAACAGTTTATGATGAATCACGAATTAAATACATATATTACTGATAAAAGGTATATGATATGCATGTTTTTGGAAAGCTGGCGAAAAATCAATAACTTTTCATTTAGATATCGAATAGTTTCGAGGAACGGATTAAAAGATATGATCAACTGAATTATGATTGACGTTAATTGAAATTGCTTTTTAATCTGCAATTAAGATTTAAACAACTTGTTTACGAGATTGATAAAATGGATTTTTTAAATATTACCAGCCGAGTAAATGAATTCTTATATTAAGCACGTCTCGTTTTGTTGAACTATTATCAAAATTGACTTTTTGAAACGACTTTGGATAACTTTTGTATGTCGATCTCGAGCATTAGGATTGTGATACACTATGACCTGACCTAGCATGATAGATATTTATTGACCAACATATGTTCTCTAGATTGAGATATACGATTATTTGATATTTCGAGTTTCGATCACATTTCGGTGAACGACTTTATATGCTGCTAAGGTGAGTTTCATTTGCTCCCTTTTTAATTGCTTTTGCAATCTATATTTTTGGGCTGAGAATACATGCACTTTACTTTAAACACAATGGATACAAGTACATACTAAATTCTACACCGAGTTTGAACCGAAAATCCCTTAGCTTTGGTAACTAGGAACTGCCGGTTATAAGAACTGGTGGGCGCGAGTAGTTATATATGGATCCATAGGGCTTGACATCCCCGTCTGTTTCAGGTATAGAAACCCTAGCCTGAACTATAAAACAGACGTATGCTATTTGAGTTTAGTACACGTTGGTTTGCGTGTATTGTACATGTTGGTTGCATGTATGTTAAAACAGGGGTACTTATTATATAGACGTTAAATTTTAGTTACCAGGATGCTCAATCTTGTAGAATATTTTGATAAACGTTTCTGGATGAAACAACTGAAATCTTGTGATCCACCTTTATATACAGATTATATGAAACAATAAAACTATGAACTCACCAACCTTTGTGTTGACACTTGTTAGCATGTTTATTCTCAGGTTTCCTAGAAGTCTTTTGCTGTTTGCTTATATGTTAGACAAGCTATGTGCATGGAGTCATACATGGCATATTTTTCAAGGAAACGTTGCATTCACCAAATCATCACCATGTATCTTATTTTGACTGCATTGTCAACGGAAGTACTATTGTAAACTATTATATTACGGTGATTGTCTATATGTAGAAATCATCAGATGTCGAAAACCTTTGATTTAAATATTCATTTATGGTGTGCCTTTTCAAAAGAATGCAATGTTTACAAAACGTATCATATAGAGGTCAAATACCTCGCAATGAAATCGAAGAATGACGTGTTCGTCCATATGGATTTAAAGCGATCGTCACAGTTGGTATCAGAGCGTTGGTCCTAGCGAACCAGGTCTTGCATGAGTGTGTCTAACTGATAGTTGTTAAGATGCATTAGTAAGTCTGGACTTCGACCGTGTCTGCATGTTAAAAGTTTTGCTTATCATTCTTAAGTCTAGACACATTTTCCTGCATTTATTGCATAAATAGTGTATAGACAAAAAAATTCATATCTTAGCGTATCTGTTACTGTAAACTTTTCCTGACACCTCCGAAAATTTCTCCGTGATTTATGGAATTTGGTATTATATATACATATGTAAATTATGTATTGAAGAATACCAAACTAAATTCTATAATCTAATTCATATCAAAAATCATCTCCCTAATTATACAAGATGGATCCTGTATCTAGTTCAAATTCCTTAAACTCTGACAGCTATTCCGATATGGATATTCACCTGAATTCCGAAGACAGTGTAACCGAAATGGATCAACCAATCAGCCATCACCTATTCTGGATGAATTGGGGATGGGTTCGTAGCCTGCTTAGTCATTGGAGACAAGAAGAAGGTGATCCCTTCCATCCACCACATTGCCCTCTTGGCGAAGAACCTGAAGAACTTACCGGCGAACCTATTCGAGACACCATTTTCTCTCTCATTTCCAGAGTGTCTCATCACGATTATATATTATCTCAAATTCTAGATCTTATTCATCCACTCGTCCAAACCGACAATCACCCTAGTGTAATAGAAGAAGTCAACGAGCTTCGCGCTCGGGTAGTGGCTTTGGAGAATGTGGTGCAAAGGTTACAAGCACCAGCAGCAGCACCGGCAACAATAGTACCACCATCAGCAACACCAACAGTACCATCACCACCACCAACAACAACATCCGCATCCCATGTAGTGACCCAAACTTTTCCATGTTTATATATATTAATTGAGATTGATATTTACATGATTAAATGTTTCCAACATGTTAATCAATCAAACTTGTTAAGACTTGATTAATTGAAATATGTTTCATATAGACAATTGACCACCCAAGTTGACCGGTGATTCACGAACGTTAAAACTTGTAAAAACTATATGATGACATATATATGGATATATATATAGTTAACATGATACTATGATAAGTAAACATATCATTAAGTATATTAACAATGAACTACATATGTAAAAACAAGACTACTAACTTAATGATTTTTAAACGAGACATATATGTAACGATTATCGTTGTAAAGACATTTAATGTATATATATCATATTAAGAGATATTCATACATGATAATATCATGATAATATAATAATTTAAAATCTCATTTGATATTATAAATATTGGGTTAACAACATTTAACAAGATCATTAACCTAAATGTTTCAAAACAACACTTACATGTAACGACTAACGATGACTTAACGACTCAGTTAAAATATATATACATGTAGTATTTTAATATGTATTTATACACTTTTGAAAGACTTCAATACACTTATCAAAATACTTCTACTTAACAAAAATTCTTACAATTACATCCTCGTTCAGTTTCATCAACAATTCTACTCGTATGCACCCGTATTCGTACTCGTACAATACACAGCTTTTAGATGTATGTACTATTGGTATATACACTCCAATGATCAGCTCTTAGCAGCCCATGTAAGTCACCTAACACATGTGGGAACCATCATTTGGCAACTATCATGAAATATCTCATAAAATTACAAAAATATGAGTAATCATTCATGACTTATTTACATGAAAACAAAATTACATATCCTTTATATCTAATCCATACACCAACGACCAAAAACACCTACAAACACTTTCATTCTTCAATTTTCTTCATCTAATTGATCTCTCTCAAGTTCTATCTTCAAGTTCTAAGTGTTCTTCATAAATTCTACAAGTTCTAGTTACATAAAATCAAGAATACTTTCAAGTTTGCTAGCTCACTTCCAATCTTGTAAGGTGATCATCCAACCTCAAGAAATCTTTGTTTCTTACAGTAGGTTATCATTCTAATACAAGGTAATAATCATATTCAAACTTTGGTTCAATTTCTATAACTATAACAATCTTATTTCAAGTGATGATCTTACTTGAACTTGTTTTCGTGTCATGATTCTGCTTCAAGAACTTCGAGCCATCCAAGGATCCGTTGAAGCTAGATCCATTTTTTTCTTTTCCAGTAGGTTTATCCAAGGAACTTAAGGTAGTAATGATGTTCATAATATCATTCGATTCATACATATAAAGCTATCTTATTCGAAGGTTTAAACTTGTAATCACTAGAACATAGTTTAGTTAATTCTAAACTTGTTCGCAAACAAAAGTTAATCCTTCTAACTTGACTTTTAAAATCAACTAAACACATTTTCTATATCTATATGATATGCTAACTTAATGATTTAAAACCTGGAAACACGAAAAACACCGTAAAACCAGATTTACGCCGTCGTAGTAACAACGCGGGCTGTTTTGGGTTAGTTAATTAAAAACTATGATAAACTTTGATTTAAAAGTTGTTATTCTGAGAAAATGATTTTTATTATGAACATGAAACTATATCCAAAAATTATGGTTAAACTCAAAGTGGAAGTATGTTTTCTAAAATGGTCATCTAGACGTCGTTCTTTCGACTGAGATGACTACCTTTACAAAAATGAATTGTAACTTATTTTTCCGACTATAAACCTATAATTTTTCTGTTTAGATTCATAAAATAGAGTTCAATATGAAATCATAGCAATTTGATTCACTCAAAATGGATTTAAAATGAAGAAGTTATGGGTAAAACAAGATTGGATAATTTTTCTCATTTTAGCTACGTGAAAATTGGTAACAAATCTATTCCAACCATAACTTAATCAACTTGTATTGTATATTATGTAATCTCGAGATACCATAGACACGTATACAATGTTTCGACCTATCATGTCGACACATCTATATATATTTCGGAACAACCATAGACACTCTATATGTGAATGTTGAAGTTAGCTATACAGGGTTGAGGTTGATTCCAAAATATATATAGTTTGAGTTGTGATCAATACTGAGATACGTATACACTGGGTCGTGGATTGATTCAAGATAATATTTATCGATTTATTTCTGTACATCTAACTGTGGACAACTAGTTGTAGGTTACTAACGAGGACAGCTGACTTAATAAACTTAAAATATCAAAATATATTAAAAGTGTTGTAAATATATTTTGAACATACTTTGATATATATGTATATATTGTTATAGGTTCGTGAATCAACCAGTGGCCAAGTCTTACTTCCCGACGAAGTAAAAATCTGTGAAAGTGAGTTATAGTCCCACTTTTAAAATCTAATATTTTTGGGATGAGAATACATGCAGGTTTTATAAATGATTTACAAAATAGACACAAGTACGTGAAACTACATTCTATGGTTGAATTATCGAAATCGAATATGCCCCTTTTTATTAAGTCTGGTAATCTAAGAATTAGGGAACAGACACCCTAATTGACGCGAATCCTAAAGATAGATCTATTGGGCCTAACAAACCCCATCCAAAGTACCGGATGCTTTAGTACTTCGAAATTTATATCATATCCGAAGGGTGTCCCGGAATGATGGGGATATTCTTATATATGCATCTTGTTAATGTCGGTTACCAGGTGTTCACCATATGAATGATTTTTATCTCTATGTATGGGATGTGTATTGAAATATGAAATCTTGTGGTCTATTATTATGATTTGATATATATAGGTTAAACCTATAACTCACCAACATTTTTGTTAACGTTTTAAGCATGTTTATTCTCAGGTGATTATTAAGAGCTTCCGCTGTCGCATACTTAAATAAGGACGAGATTTGGAGTCCATGCTTGTATGATATTGTGTAAAAACTGCATTCAAGAAACTTATTTTGTTGTAACATATTTGTAATGTAAACCATTATGTAATGGTCGTGTGTAAACAGGATATTTTAGATTATCATTATTTGATAATCTACGTAAAGCTTTTTAAACCTTTATTGATGAAATAAAGGTTATGGTTTGTTTTAAAATGAATGCAGTCTTTGAAAAACGTCTCATATAGAGGTCAAAACCTCGCAAAGAAATCAATTAATATGGAACGTTTTTAATCAATAAGAACGGGACATTTCAGTTAGTATCCGAGCGTTGGTCTTAGAGAACCAGAATTTTGCATTAGTGTGTCTTATTGAGTTTGTTAGGATGCATTAGTGAGTCTGGACTTCGACCGTGTTTACTTGAAAAATGATTGCTTAACAAATTTTGTTGGAAACTATATATTTTTAACATGTGAATATTATGTGATATATTAATCTCTTAACGCGTTTGATATTATGTGATAGATGTCTACCTCTAGAACAAGTCCCATTGACTCACCTAATAATAATGAAGAGTCAAATGTAAATTGAAATGATTCGTGGACTGATTCACAAGTTCCCGAAGAGGAACCGGAAGAAGAGTCGGAACCGGAAGAAGAATCGGAACCGGAAGAAGAATCGGAACCGGATGAAGAAATAGAACCGGTGGGGGAAATAATAAAACGGTTAAGTAAAAGAAAATCCCCAACCAACCGACCAAGGTTAATTATGGTCAATGGTGTTTCCGCCAAGGAAGCAAAATATTGGGAGGATTACCAATTCTCCGATGAATCGGATTCCGACGAGAATTTCGATGATGTTATAGAAATTACCCTGACTGAATTTAAAAAGGCAAAAGAAAATAATAAGGGAAAGGACATAAAAATAGAGAAATCTAATTCCAACCCCGATGAACTTTATATGTATCGTCAACCCCCGAAGTCCTTAAGTTGTAACAATGACCCGGGAACCTCTAAATCACCAGGTTTTTCTAAACCAATGTGGAAAACGACGGCTCGTATTAGGGGAACATCATATATCCCTAGAAACTTGGCAAAACGAACCAAAACTGAAGAAGAAGAAACAAGCAAGTCGGAATAAGATAGTTGTATTCGTGTGGTGTAATATATGTAATATAGTGTGCTTATGCTTTATGATATATGTAAAAATTGCTTGTATTAATAAGTAATTTTTTTTTATGAATCTAACTCTTGTCTATTTTACAGTATAAAAACACAAAATGGATAGACAACCCAATATTTTAAGAGACCTACCCGGAGACATGATTGATGAAATCTTGTCTAGAGTCGGTCAGAATTCTTCGGCACAACTATTTAAGGCGAGATCAGTTTGTAAGACATTCAAAGAACGTTCCAAGAATGCCTTGGTTTATAAAAGGATTTCGTTCGAAAGATGGGGGATATCACATTGGGAAATCCATAAGTTACGATGTGTTTACTTTGACGCATATATTGCGGGGAACCCAAATGCTATTTTACGCAATGGGTTAAGAAATTATTTTGACTCAATATATCCGAATATTGGACTTCGTGATTTAGAAAAAGCGGCTAACATGCAACATAAAGAAGCATGTTATGCTTACGGAGTAGTAATGTTCGCTTCTCACCAAAGTGAGAACAAGAACATCGGGCTACAACTATTAAACAAAACGTTCCCACAAGTGATGGAGTCGGTAATTGGGGTAAGAAATGAGGTTTTTAGATTGTTACGGGACTGTTGGACATTACGTAACCCTCGTCCCTTTGACGACGTTACAACACGCTGTCTTATCAACGGCCATAACGGTTATGTTCCAGAAGACCAAGGATGGGAAGTAATCCTAGTAAAACCAGAATGCATGACTTGTTTCTGGACGTATGAATTACGTGTCTTTATTGTCTTTGCTGAACGACTTGTGTACTAGCTAGAATTATCTTCACAACCATCTTGTATCAAATTTATTGTGTGCTATATTTCATGCTATATGTAAAATAAGCGGTATTGTAAGTTTGTAAAATATTGTGTAAAAGTTTGAACGCAAAATATTATTATAATCAGTTTTTCATATAGAATTGTAGTAGTTGAATTGTATATTAGCTACTAAGTATGAACTTAACGGGTAGGTACTACCCGAATTTAAACTTATAAAACGCTAATACGAAGAAAAAGCTTTTATAAATGAGTTCATATTATGCTACGAAATACTATTAACTACTCTTAATATTCTGTATGATTAACTTGTTCCATTTGACTATTTTGAAGGAAATGGCACCGACTACTTGACACACCGTGAATATGAATGAAGAGGAATTTCGTACTTTTCTAGCTTCAAACATAGCCGCAGTACAGGATGCGCTACATACCAACAATAACCTTGGATCTAGCAGTACAGGAAATCGTGTAGGATGCACCTACAAAGAATTCACTGCCTGCAAACCTTTGGAATTTGATGGAACCGAAGGACCGATCGGATTGAAACGGTGGACCGAGAAGGTCGAATCGGTGTTTGCCATAAGTAAGTGTACTGAAGAGGATAAAGTGAAGTACGCTACGCATACCTTCACAGGTTCTGCGTTAACATGGTGGAATACCTATCTAGAGCAAGTGGGACAAGACGATGCGTACGCACTACCATGGTCAGCATTCAAGCACTTGATGAACGAGAAGTACCGTCCCAGAACCGAGGTCAATAAGCTCAAGACAGAACTTAGAGGGTTACGAACCCAAGGATTTGATATTACCACGTACGAAAGACGATTCACAGAATTGTGCCTATTGTGTCCGGGAGCATTCGAAGATGAGGAAGAGAAGATCGACGCGTTTGTGAAAGGATTACCGGAAAGAATCCAAGAAGATATAAGTTCACACGAGCCTGCCTCCATACAACAGGCATGTAGAATGGCTCACAAACTAGTGAACCAGATTGAAGAAAGAATTAAAGAACAGACTGCTGAAGAGGCCAATGTAAAGCAAGTCAAAAGAAAGTAGGAGGAAAACGGTGATAAGAATCACCAATACAACAACAACAGCAATTACAACAATAATCGCAATAATTATCCCAACAATCGCAACATCAATCGCAACTACAACAAACGGCCCAACAACAACAACAACAACAACAACAACAACAACAACAACAACTACAACAATCATCCCAACAACAATAATAACCGCAACAACAACAACAATCAGAAGCAGCTATGCCAAAGGTGTGAAAAGTATCACTCGGGGTTCTGCACCAAATTTTGCAACAAGTGTAAAAGAAATGGTCATAGCACAGCGAAGTGTGAGGTCTACGGACCAGGGGTTAATAGAACGAAAGGAACAAATGGTGTCGGAACGAGTAATGACGGAGCAAGTAGTGTCGGAGCAAGTTATGCCAATGTAGTTTGTTATAAATGTGGAAAACCGGGCCACATTATTAGAAATTGCCCGAACCAGGAGAACACGAATGGACAAGGTCGCGGAAGAATTTTCAATATTAATGCGGCAGAGGCATAGGAAGACCCGGAGCTTGTTACGGGTACGTTTCTTATTGACAATAAATCTGCTTACGTTTTATTTGATTCGGGTGCGGATAGATGCTATATGAATAGAGATTTTTGTGCTAAATTAAGTTGTCCATTGACGCCTTTGGATAGTAAATTTTTACTCGAATTAGCAAATGGTAAATTAATTTCAGCAGATAATATATGTCGGAATCGAGAAATTAAACTGGTTAGCGAAACATTTAAGATTGATTTGATACCAGTAGAGTTAGGGAGTTTTGATGTGATAATCGGTATGGACTGGTTGAAAGAAGTGAAAGCAGAGATCGTTTGTTACAAAAATGCAATTCGCATTATACGAGAAAAAGGAAAACCCTTAATGGTGTACGGAGAAAAAGACAACACGAAGCTACATCTTATTAGTAATTTGAAGGCACAAAAACTAATAAGAAAAGGTTGCTATGCTGTTCTAGCACACGTCGAGAAAGTACAAACTGAAGAAAAGAGCATCAATGATGTTCCCATTGCAAAAGAATTTCCCGATGTATTTCCGAAAGAATTACCGGGATTACCCCCACATCGATCCGTTGAATTTCAAATAGATCTTGTACCGGGAGCTGCACCAATAGCTAGTGCTCCTTACAGACTCGCACCCAGCGAGATGAAAGAACTGCAAAGCCAATTACAAGAACTTTTAGAGCATGGTTTCATTCGACCAAGCAGATCACCGTGGGGAGCTCCTGTTTTGTTTGTCAAGAAGAAAGATGGTACATTCTGGTTGTGTATCGACTACCGAGGGTTGAACAAACTTACCATCAAGAACCGCTACCCACTACCGAGAATCGACGACTTATTTGATCAACTACAAGGCTCGTCTATTTATTCAAAGATTGACTTACGTTCCGGGTATCATCAAATGCGGGTGAAAGAAGATGATATTCCAAAGACTGCTTTCAGAACATGTTACGGTCATTACGAGTTTATGGTCATGCAGTTTGGTTTAACTAATGCACCAGCTGTGTTCATGGACCTTATGAACCGAGTGTGTGGACCATACCTTGACAAGTTTGTCATTATTTTCATTGATGACATACTTATTTACTCAAAGAATGACCAAGAACACGGTGAACATTTTAGAAAGGTGTTAGAAGTATTGAGGAAGGAATAATTGTACGCTAAGTTTTCAAAGTGTGCATTTTGGTTGGAAGAAGTTCAATTCCTCTGTCACATAGTGAACAAAGAAGGTATTAAGGTGGATCCGGCAAAGATAGAAACTGTTGAAAAGTGGGAAACCCCGAAAACTCCAAAACACATACGCCAGTTTTTAGGACTAGCTGGTTACTACAGAAGGTTCATCCAAGACTTTTCCAGAATAGCAAAACCCTTGACTGCATTAACGCATAAAGGGAAGAAATTTGAATGGAATGATGAACAAGAGAAAGCGTTTCAGTTATTGAAGAAAAAGCTAACTACGGCACCTATATTGTCATTGCCTGAAGGGAATGATGATTTTGTGATTTATTGTGACGCATCAAAGCAAGGTCTCGGTTGTGTATTAATGCAACGAACGAAGGTGATTGCTTATGCGTCTAGACAATTGAAGATTCACGAACAAAATTATACGACGCATGATTTGGAATTAGGCGCAGTTGTTTTTGCATTAAAGACTTGGAGGCACTACTTATATGGGGTCAAAAGTATTATATATACCGACCACAAAAGTCTTCAACACATATTCAATCAGAAACAACTGAATATGAGGCAGCGTAGGTGGATTGAATTGTTGAATGATTACGACTTTGAGATTCGTTACCACCCGGGGAAGGCAAATGTGGTAGCCGATGCCTTGAGCAGGAAGGACAGAGAACCCATTCGAGTAAAATCTATGAATATAATAATTCATAATAACCTTACTACTCAAATAAAGGAGGCGCAATAAGGAGTTTTAAAAGAGGGAAATTTAAAGGATGAAATACTCAAAGGATCGGAGAAGCATCTTAATATTCGGGAAGACGGAACCCGGTATAGGGCTGAAAGGATTTGGGTACCAAAATTTGGAGATATGAGAGAAATGGTACTTAGAGAAGCTCATAAAACCAGATACTCAATACATCCTGGAACGGGGAAGATGTACAAGGATCTCAAGAAACATTTTTGGTGGCCGGGTATGAAAGCCGATGTTGCTAAATACGTAGGAGAATGTTTGACGTGTTCTAAGGTCAAAGCTAAGCATCAGAAACCATCAGGTCTACTTCAACAACCCGAAATCCCGGAATGGAAATGGGAAAACATTACCATGGATTTCATCAATAAATTGCCAAGGACTGCAAGTGGGTTTGATACTATTTGGGTAATAGTTGATCATCTCACCAAATCAGCACACTTCCTGCCAATAAGAGAAGATGACAAGATGGAGAAGTTAGCATGACTGTATTTGAAGGAAGTCGTCTCCAGACATGGAATACCAATCTCTATTATCTCTGATAGGGATGGCAGATTTATTTCAAGATTCTGGCAGACATTACAGCAAGCATTAGGAACTCGTCTAGACATGAGTACTGCCTATCATCCACAAACTGATGGGCAGAGCGAAAGGACGATATAAACGCTTGAAGACATGCTACGAGCATGTGTTATTGATTTCAGAAACAGTTGGGATCGACATCTACCATTAGCAGAATTTTCCTACAACAACAGCTACCATTCAAGCATTGAGATGGCGCCGTTTGAAGCACTTTATGGTAGAAAGTGCAGGTCTCCGATTTGTTGGAGTGAAGTGGGGGATAGACAGATTACGGGTTCGGAGATAATACAAGAAACTACCGAGAAGATCATCCAACTTCAACAACGGTTGAAAACCGCCCAAAGTCGACAAAAGAGCTACGCTGACATTAAAAGAAAAGATATAGAATTTGAAATTGGAGAGATGGTCATGCTTAAAGTTGCACCTTGGAAAGGCGTTGTTCGATTTGGTAAACGAGGGAAATTAAATCCAAGGTATATTGGACCATTCAAGATTATTGATCGTGTCGGACCAGTAGCTTACCGACTTGAGTTACCTCAACAACTCGCGGCTGTACATAACACTTTCCACGTCTCGAATTTGAAGAAATGTTTTGCTAAAGAAGATCTCACTATTCCGTTAGATGAAATCCAAATCAACGAAAAACTTCAATTCATCGAAGAACCCATCGAAATAATGGATCGTGAGGTTAAAAGACTTAAGCAAAACAAGATAC
Organism: Rutidosis leptorrhynchoides; assembly: GCF_046630445.1. Classification (NCBI taxonomy): domain Eukaryota; kingdom Viridiplantae; phylum Streptophyta; class Magnoliopsida; order Asterales; family Asteraceae; genus Rutidosis; species Rutidosis leptorrhynchoides. Next base: position 138,059,791 of record NC_092336.1, on the reverse strand, counting down.
CAATTGTTAAGGTTCGATGGAATGCTCGTAGAGGACCCGAGTTCACCTGGGAACGTGAAGATCAGATGAAGAAGAAATACCCGCATCTATTTCCAGAAGATTCGTCAACACCTTCAACAGCTTAAAATTTCGGGACGAAATTTATTTAACGGGTAGGTACTGTAGTGACCCGAACTTTTCCATGTTTATATATATTAATTGATATTGATATTTACATGATTAAATGTTTCCAACATGTTAATCAATCAAACTTGTTAAGACTTGATTAATTGAAATATGTTTCATATAGACAATTGACCACCCAAGTTGACCGGTGATTCACGAACGTTAAAACTTGTAAAAACTATATGATGACATATATATGGATATATATATAGTTAACATGATACTATTATAAGTAAACATATCATTAAGTATATTAACAATGAACTACATATGTAAAAACAAGACTACTAACTTAATGATTTTTAAACGAGACATATATGTAACGATTATCGTTGTAAAGACAATTAATGTATATATATCATATTAAGAGATATTCATACATGATAATATCATGATAATATAATAATTTAAAATCTCATTTGATATTATAAACATTGGGTTAACAACATTTAACAAGATCGTTAACCTAAAGGTTTCAAAACAACACTTACATGTAACGACTAACGATGACTTAACGACTCAGTTAAAATGTATATACATGTAGTGTTTTAATATGTATTTATGCACTTTTGAAAGACTTCAATAGAATTATCAAAATTCTTCTACTTAACAAAAATGCTTACAATTACATCCTCGTTCAGTTTCATTAACAATTCTACTCGTATGCACCCGTATTCGTACTCGTACAATACACAGCTTTTAGATGTATGTACTATTGGTATATACACTCCAATGATCAGCTCTTAGCAGCCCATGTGATTCACCTAACACATGTGGGAACCATCATTTGGCAACTAGCATGAAATATCTCATAAAATTACAAAAATATGAGTAATCATTCATGACTTATTTACATGAAAACAAAATTACATATCCTTTATATCTAATCCATACACCAACGACCAAAAATACCTACAAACACTTTCATTCTTCAATTTTCTTCATCTAATTGATCTCTCTCAAGTTCTATCTTCAAGTTCTAAGTGTTCTTCATAAATTCTACAAGTTCTAGTTACATAAAATCAAGAATACTTTCAAGTTTGCTAGCTCACTTCCAATCTTGTAAGGTGATCATCCAACCTCAAGAAATCTTTGTTTCTTACAGTAGGTTATCATTCTAATACAAGGTAATAATCATATTCAAACTTTGGTTCAATTTCTATAACTATAACAATCTTATTTCAAGTGATGATCTTACTTGAACTTGTTTTCGTGTCATGATTCTGCTTCAAGAACTTCGAGCCATCCAAGGATCCGTTGAAGCTAGATCCATTTTTCTCTTTTCTAGTAGGTTTATCCAAGGAACTTAAGGTAGTAATGATGTTCATAACATCATTCGATTCATACATATAAAGCTATCTTATTCGAAGGTTTAAACTTGTAATCACTAGAACATAGTTTAGTTAATTCTAAACTTGTTCGCAAACAAAAGTTAATCCTTCTAACTTGACTTTTAAAATCAACTAAACACATGTTCTATATCTATATGATATGCTAACTTAATGATTTAAAACTTAGAAACACGAAAAACACCGTAAAACCGGATTTACGCCGTCGTTGTAACACCGCGGGCTGTTTTGGGTTAGTTAATTAAAAACTATGATAAACTTTGATTTAAAAGTTGTTATTTTGAGAAAATGATTTTTATTATGAACATGAAACTATATCCAAAAATTATGGTTAAACTCAAAGTGGAAGTATGTTTTCTAAAATGGTCATCTAGACGTCGTTCTTTCGACTGAAATGACTACCTTTATAAAAACGACTTGTAACTTATTTTTCCGACTATAAACCTATAATTTTTCTATTTAGATTCATAAAATAGAGTTCAATATGAAACCATAGCAATTTGATTCACTCAAAACGGATTTAAAATGAAGAAGTTATGGGTAAAACAAGATTGGATAATTTTTCTCATTTTAGCTACGTGAAAATTGGTAACAAATCTATTCCAACCATAACTTAATCAACTTGTATTTTATATTATGTAATCCCGAGATACCATAGACACGTATACAATGTTTCGACCTATCATGTCGACACATCTATATATATTTCGGAACAACCATAGACACTCTATATGTGAATGTTGGAGTTAGCTATACAGGGTTGAGGTTGATTCCAAAATATATATAGTTTGAGTTGTGATCAATACTGAGATACGTATACACTGGGTCGTGGATTGATTCAAGATAATATTTATCGATTTATTTCTGTACATCTAACTGTGGACAACTAGTTGTAGGTTACTAACGAGGACAGCTGACTTAATAAACTTAAAACATCAAAATATATTAAAAGTGTTGTAAATATATTTTGAACATACTTTGATATATATGTATATATTGTTATAGGTTCGTGAATCAACCAGTGGCCAAGTCTTACTTCCCGATGAAGTAAAAATCTGTGAAAGTGAGTTATAGTTCCACTTTTAAAATCTAATATTTTTGGGATGAGAATACATGCAGGTTTTATAAATGATTTACAAATAGACACAAGTACGTGAAACTACATTCTATGGTTGAATTATCGAAATCGAATATGCCCCTTTTTATTAAGTCTGGTAATCTAAGAATTAGGGAACAGACACCCTAATTGACGCGAATCCTAAAGATAGATCTATTGGGCCTAACAAACCCCATCCAAAGTACCGGATGCTTTAGTACTTCGAAATTTATATCATATCCGAAGGGTGTCCCGGAATGATGGGGATATTCTTATATATGCATCTTGTTAATGTCGGTTACCAGGTGTTCACCATATGAATGATTTTTTATCTCTATGTATGGGATGTGTATTGAAATATGAAATCTTGTGGTCTATTATTATGATTTGATATATATAGGTTAAACCTATAACTCACCAACATTTTTGTTGACGTTTTAAGCATGTTTATTCTCAGGTGATTATTAAGAGCTTCCGCTGTCGCATACTTAAATAAGGACGAGATTTGGAGTCCATGCTTGTATGATATTGTGTAAAAACTGCATTCAAGAAACTTATTTTGTTGTAACATATTTGTAATGTAAACCATTATGTAATGGTCGTGTGTAAACAGGATATTTTAGATTATCATTATTTGATAATCTACGTAAAGCTTTTTAAACCTTTATCGATGAAATAAAGGTTATGGTTTGTTTTAAAATGAATGCAGTCTTTGAAAAACGTCTCATATAGAGGTCAAAACCTCGCAACGAAATCAATTAATATGGAACGTTTTTAATCAATAAGAACGGGACATTTCATCCCACACCTCAACATCACAATCTGTACCTCGAACATCAACGTCATACGTACCATAGATACCAAGGAATACCAACAACAACAAATGATGAAGTATTGATTCATAACTTCATCGAAGAAATATTTTGCAGAGAATATGTAGTTTCTAAAAGTTTTAGAGATTATATATTCTAGTCCTAGTCGAAAACCAGATGAGATTAATATTATGTTAACTCATTAAATCCATGGTTACATCTAAGGAAAATATATATGTAGGTATATTTTCATAAAGATTGTAATTAAGAAAATTCTTTTGTACAAACTGTTAACGGTGAGAATATTTTAACGGGTAGGTAATACTCGAGAGATATATAAATTCACAATTAATTTGTTACATTCTTCGATTCTGATTCAACAAATCATCAACTATACTCACTACTTTCACAACAATATATATTCTTTTATAAAAATTAAAGCAACATCCTCATCCAAATTTGATTACATATTTTGATTTTGACAAATCAAAATCCAAGTCAAGATTTAACAAAAGACATCATTCTTAGATTCCTACATCTTTCGAAGCTATACTTTGACTTCAAAACTGTGCTAGAACATCATAGAACCCAGAAAAGTATTTGTATCATTCAAATTCCTAGAACATCATATGAATATTAACGATTACAATCTATGTTCAAATCCCTCGAAATTCCTGAAGACACTTCAAATAATGAATCATTGAGATGATGATCCAACCTCATGTTACCGCAGTCTTGTACCTAAAAAAAACTCTCGAAATCAAAGTCATAGTTTAACACGTGTCCGTGTCAGACCCTTTTGCATTTATTAGCTAAAATAACTTTTCAATCCCTTTTCAAAATAGACAGTTTTGTCACCACTCCAGCAAATCACCTTCAATTGTTCATTCGAATAAGCCTTATTATAACGATTACCCCTTCATCATTTTTACCGGGGAACCTTTCATATTCCACCACATTAGCAGTAAACTTATCAACAACTTCATTGATCATTAAGCCTCTCTGAAAAATCACGATAATTATTCATTGAAACTCTATCAAGTACCCATATACAACTTGTAACAACAATTGTCATACCAACTACTGGGAATTAGCAAATCAGTATTTTGAATTTCGTAGCAATTTTTCGCCAACAGTTATATATATACATATAACGTTTACCTTCAAGACTTACCGACTTCGAATGTGAAGTTTTTGAAAAACAACCTAAACTGCGAACTAGTTCTCGAAATCTTGAAAAACGCTGATGAAGCAGCAAAAACTGTAAATGACTTTAACAGTCGAAAGTTTGATGATAAAGAGTAGTGTGTTGGAAAAGCACAAAAAAAGAGAAAATTTGGTACTGGAAATCGAATTGAGCAAACCATGAAGGAGGCTGTGGACAAATCACAAAGACTAAACCTGCCTTCAAAGAATCCAAATGATTCAGTGTCTGCTGAAGTCATTAACGAATACCTTGCTCCTGACTCTAAAATTTTACGAACAAATCTTCTTCATCATTCTTCAATATTAGAAATTCTAAGATATCATCGTATCTTTCAATATAAATATCTTCGATATTCCTGAAGATATTTTTACAACTATTCTTATCTGAAATCATTTATCTCTTTGCGCTATCTAAAAAGAAACTATTTTAGTTTCTAAATCCTGAAAATTTTGAAAAATGGATGTTTTTGAAATAGTGTTGGGAATTGAAGCATGAGTTAGTATAATATAATGACACTTGATCAACGTGATTATATTACAGCAAGTCATGCTAAGTTTCTAATGGAACGTGATAAAGGTTTACAGATCCCACCCTCATCATGAACCATGTTACATAACTCTTTCATTCCATATAATCTTTAAATATATCAAGAAAATATATTTCTTGATGATTCGGTCTTTTCCGGATATTCTGGTAATTTGCCAAATCAAGATCGTGCAATTACGATTTCTTTCTTAGAACATTAACTATGTTCATCCAAAACTTCATACCTACGAATTCTGGACCATTATTCGCTTGACTTAAAGTCGGGAAGAGAAAACGAAAGCATGAAGCTCCGAAATATAATGGAAAATATAAAGCCCAATAACAACCCCGAAATTACAAACCGTGTATATCAATGCGTATAGAAATATAAAGACACAGGAGAATGAAAAACACTATAACCCCAAGGTAATGATAGAAGAAAATAACTTCCTCTGGTGGTAGATGAAAAAGAAGAATGACAGATATGAAAGTTAGGAGTATATCAAGAATCAGAACTGGATGAAGCATTTCACAATCTTTTGGAAGTATGAAATGAGGAAGAAGATGTAGGAGTGGTGAAAATAATGAAACAGAAGTGGTTAATTTATAGCAAAATATCAGACATAGCAATCGAGGCACATTACGCATTTAATCAAAGAAAATCCTAATTTCCGCAAATTCTGAAGAATCAAATCTTATTTAGATTATGAAGATTTTCTATTCCTTAAATTACAGAAATCAATCATTACTACGTCGAGAGATAAGACGCATCTCTATTCTCCATTTCACTCTATTACGATAACTTCCCTCATACGCTTCGAGTAATTGAGTTGTTTTATCCATATTATTCAACGGTGATAAAAATTCTATTTATCAACTGATATTCGTCATAAAAACATTTTTCTTGTTAGCCATGATGACCTCACTTAAATTTTGGGAAGAAATTTCGTTAACGGGGAGGTACTGTGATGATCCAGAAATTTCTGACCAAATTTAAACTTAATCTTTAACGTTTCCGACACGATAAGCAAAGTTTATGAAGTTGAATCCTAAAATTCTTAAACTATTCAAATACCCTTCGATTGTTCTCAACGATTCGCGAACAAATATATGTAAATAGATACATATATATACTATAACTTGAAAACGTAACAAAGTGTTATGAAAACGATATACTGTGCATTAACCTTATTGGTTTGATTATCTGATTGATATATTTAACTACGGAGTTAAAAGATTATGCCAAACGATTGAATTAAAAGATATTTATTGAGTCCCTTAAAGATTATGATATTATTACGAGTCTCTGTTGTGAGGTCCACGTTGATTTGGGAAATCGTTCATTTTTAACGATATTCGGAATAAATGGTAAAGTGTTAGTTTAAATAACGTAATTTGGACACATACAATAATAAGGAATATTAACTGTTGGAATTAGATATATGAATAACTTGCGACGTATATTTAAAACGTGTTTTTAAATATTAACTTGGTTACAAAATGTTTTGATTTAAAACAATATTATTAAATATACTTTGTTAGATAACGAGCCATTGATTTATAGAAGTAAATGACCAAAACACTCAATTGTATAAGTTATATCTCAAGTGGTATAGTTTTTGAATAATTTAAATCTATATTTTGACAAAGGTACGAGTCACGAAAGGTAAAGTGCCAGTTTTCTTAGTGTACGAAAGGACGTTCGAAAAACCGGAACCGGGACATAAGTCGAGTGACAACGTACGACTTATCGGAACAAAAATTACAAGTCAACTATGCACGTGAATTAAATATAGTATATATTTAATTATTTAAATTAAATATATTTTATATATTATATAACAATATGTCGACAAGCTAAAAGTTAAAAAAAAAATTGTGAGCTGAATTTTGGGGCCATGCGATCGCATGAGAAATAGGCATAAAACCCATGCGATCGCACGGGGTTCAGTTTCAGCAAAAGTACTATAAATGCTCCTGTTTTTCTGCCGAATGTTTTACACCCTTTCTCAATATCTCTCTCACTCTCTGTAATATATATAAACATATATATATATTATTATAATTATTATTATTATTATTATAATTATTATTATTATTATTATTATTATTATTAATTTACAAGTAAGTATTATTATTATTTATACATAAAATACTACGACGAGGTCATGAGCGAGCTATTTCAAAACGAGTTTTATGAGAGGGATATAGCTAAGGAAATTATGGGTTATAGCTATGGAAGTTATGGGTAATGTTCATGGGTATAGTTCGCAAGTCAAACCTAGTGTTTATCATCTCCGTTGTGTCTACGTACTTTCCTACAATATTGAATCACAATATTGATACGTGAGCATTCATATCTTATCTTTTATATATTAATTGTGTATCCATGTCTAGTGCTCGAGTATATATATTTATGCATGCTTGTATGCTAAATTTCTTCGCTAAACAGTTTATGATGAATCACGAATTAAATACATATATTACTGATAAAAGGTATATGATATGCATGTTTTTGGAAAGCTGGCGAAAAATCAATAACTTTTCATTTAGATATCGAATAGTTTCGATGAACGGATTAAAAGATATGATCAACTGAATTATGATTGACGTTAATTGAAATTGCTTTTGAATCTGCAATTAAGATTTAAATAACTTGTTTACGAGATTGATAAAATGGATTTTTTTAAATATTACCAGCCGAATAAATGAATTCTTATATAAAGCACGTCTCGTTTTGTTGAACTATTATCAAAATTGACTTTTTGAAACGACTTTGGATAACTTTTCTATGTCAATCTCGAGTATTAGGATTGTGATACACTATGACCTGACCTAGCATGATAGACATTTATTGACCAACATATGTTCTCTAGATTGAGATCTACGGTTATTTGATATTCCGAGTTTCGGTCACATTTCGGTGAACGACTTTATATGCTGCTAAGGTGAGTTTCATTTGCTCCCTTTTTAATTGCTTTTGCAATCTATATTTTTGGGCTGAGAATACATGCACTTTACTTTAAATGCAATGGATACAAGTACATACTAAATTCTACACTGAGTTTGAACTGAAAATCCCTTAGCTTTGGTAACTAGCAACTGTCGGTTATAAGAACTGCTGGGCGCGAGTAGTTATATATGGATCCATAGGGCTTGACATCCCCGTCTGTTCTAGGTATAGAAACCCTAGCCTGAACTATAAAACAGACGTATGCTATTTGAGTTTAGTACACGTTGGTTTGCGTGTATTGTACATGTTGGTTGCATGTATGTTAAAACAGGGGTACTTATCATATAGACGTTAAATTTTAGTTACTAGGGTGCTCAATCTTGTAGAATATTTTGATAAACATTTCTGGATGAAACAACTGAAATCTTGTGATCTACCTTTATATACAGATTATCCGAAACAATAAAACTATGAACTCACCAACCTTTGTGTTGACACTTGTTAGCATGTTTATTCTCAGGTTTCCTAGAAGTCTTCCACTGTTTGCTTATATGTTAGACAAGCTATGTGCATGGAGTCATACATGGCATATTTTTCAAGGAAACGTTGCATTCACCAAATCATCACCATGTATCTTATTTTGACTGCATTGTCAACGGAAGTACTATTGTAAACTATTATATTACGGTGATTGTCTATATGTAGAAATCATCAGATGTCGAAAACCTTTGATTTAAATATTCATTTATGGTGTGCCTTTTCAAAAGAATGCAATGTTTACAAAACGTATCATATAGAGGTCAAATACCTCGCAATGAAATCGATGAATGACGTGTTCGTCCATATGGATTTGGAGCGATCGTCACAGTTTTCGGTACTACATGAACTTTCTTTGATGGCGGATGTTGGATCAAGTATGGGATTGGATGTCAAGGCTTGTGATGAGGCTGTTACCAATCTAATTGATCATTTTGGGGAAAAATTTATTGATCAATGAATGTTTTGTCCCTAAATATTAATGGGACCAAGAAAAGGGAAAAATAGAATGGGTAAAGGAGTTGTGTTTCCGTCATAATGTTCATTTTCTTGGTCTACAGAAATCAAAGATAATGCATTTTGATCTGTTGCGTGTTAAGTCCTTATGGGGAAATTATCGATTTGATTTTTCATGCATCCTAGGTAAAAGGAGATCTGGGGGCATCATTTCTATATGGGACTCATCCTTATTTGTCTGATCTCGTATTTGGTGCCACCAATCTTATGTTATTGTGGAAGGGTCATGGAATCATCATGATGGGGTTTATTATATGATTAATGTGTACACACCTCAAGATGCAGCTCCTAAGGCTTCTCTTTGGCTCGTTATTTTTGATTTTGTTCTTAATCACATGGGCTATTTCATGATCTTCGGTGATTTTAATGTTGTTAGATTCGAGGTGGAAAGATCTGGATCGGAATTTTTGTTGTCAGTAGAGAATGACTTCAACTCTTTTATTGATAATGCCAATTTAGTAGATGTACCACTAGGTGGTCGTGCTTTCACTTGGATGAGTACACCTGGTTCTAAATTAAGTAAACTTGATCGTTTCCTTCTCTCAGATGATTGTGTCGATGTTCTTCATGATGTACATGTAATGGTACTTGATACGGGATGTTTTGATCATAATCTATTACTTCTCCATATCCAAAAGTTGGACTATGGCCATTACCTTTTAGATTCTTTCCATCCTGGCTACTTCGTAATGGTATTGATGAGAAGGTTAATCAAGTATTTGGTCCAAACTTGAACACATCGTTGTATACTAAGATTAGATCTTTGAAACCGATTTTAAAAGCTTGGAATATTTCAATCAGGTCTTCTGAAGTGTCATGCCTACAAGAAATTTACCTCCTTTTATCTTCTTTGGAGCTTCGAATTGATTATGGTACGGATTCAAACGAGGATAAATCAAATCGTGCAGCTCTCCTATTAGAAATGCAGTCTCTTGAAAATCTGCACGACCTCTATATCATGCAAAAAGCACGTGATAAATGGATTAAAGATGGTGACGATAACACCAAATACTTCCATGATGTTCTGAAATTCAAACGTCGTACTCAATCAGTAAATGGTATTCTTCGTAATGGAACTTGGACCTCTGACCCTCCATTAGTTAAATATGCATTCCTTGAGTACTTTAAAATGAATTTCAGACGATAGTTATCCACACCTCACGGATGCTACGAGTCTTACTGATTCTGATCGAGCTTTTTTTGGAGAGTGTCTTTCGATGCATGAGGTTAAAGTTGCTATGTGGGATTGTGGTGGGGATAAGACACCAGGTTCGGATGGTTATCCTTTCTTCTTCTTCAAACATTATTGGGATCTTGTAAAGGATGATGTATTCAGACTTGTATCCTCATTTTTTTTACCTCGGATTACGTTGCACCGGGTTCAAACTCATCTTTTATTACGTTATTCCTGAAGGTGTATAATCTGGTTAATATTAAAGACTTTCGCCCTATCTCTTTGATTGGTTCATTCTACAAAATTGTGGCCAAGATTCTTGTAAATCGACTTTGTTCTGTTATACATCGGGTTATCAGTTGTGAGCAATCTGCTTTTATTAGAGGTCGTCAAATTCTTAATGGTCCACTTATGCTTAGTGAAATCATTGACTAGTGATAGTGCTCCAAATGAACATATATTTAGTCGCAATATCATCCCAATATGTAAAGTTTTTAGTTGTAATTATTCTATTTTTAAGTTGTAATCGTTTAAATAAATAAATGTGAAGACGAAGCACGAAGATTAAAGAATTGAAGAAAAAGTGCCACTAAAGCTTGAAAAGTGCCACTAAAGCCATAGTGCACTCAAAAGTGCCACTAAAAGTGAGTTAAAGACTTGCGCGAATTTTGGGAGTTAAGGAAAATAATTTTTTGTGCAAATTACAAATTGCGAAACATAAAGTACAAGATATTAAAGCGTACGAAAAGACGTTTAAAAATCCGGAACTGAGACATAAACCGAGCATCAACGCGCGAGACAACGGACCTAAAATTACAAGTGTACTATGCACAAGAATATAATATAATATATATATATAATTATATATATTATATTATATATTATATAAATCAAGCCACCCACGTTTTAAATCAAATGGTTGAGCATGTCCAGCCTGGCCATGCGATCGCATGGCTAATGCACTAGGAACCCATGCGATCGCATGGGCCCTAAATCCTGGCCAAGTGCTATAAAAGGCGACGTTTTCAGCCGAATGAAACACATATTTTTCTTTCTTTTCTTTCTATTTGTAACGTAAATATATATATATATATATATATATATATATATATATATATATATATATATATATATATATATATATATATATATATATATATATATTTATAATATTAAATTTAATTTAAGTTTAATAATAATTGGGTTATTGTAAGAAATGTTTTACGAGTTTTAAATTCGAAACTCTGTCTGTTACGCGATAAATAATCACTGTAAGCTATGTTCTTCCTTTCTAAATTAATGTATCGTAACTAAGTTATTATTATGCTTATTTGAGCCGAAGTAATCGTGATGTTGGACTAAATATTAAGATGGAGTTATTGGATTTTGTACCATAATTGGGGTTTGGATAAAAGACTCACACTTGTGGACATTGGACTATGAACTATTAATAGATGGGGGTATTGTCTAATCGAATGACAACTCATTGGAATCTGTCGAACCTATCTTCAAATTAGTTAATCTAATAATTATTAAATGATTATGCATGTCCTATTTAGTGATGTTTATACGACATCTTTTACAATCATTTAATTAATTATTCGAATTGGGTAATTGATTATTCATTCTGATCAAGTGGGTAAATTAATATTCATATCTCATTAAAACAGGGGTGGATTACATACAAGGATAATTGTTGTAATTGTTAACAAATTATTAAAACCTTGGATTACACGCAGTCGATAACCTGGTGTAATTATTAACAAAGTATTAAAACCTTGTTACAGTTTGAATTCCTAATTAGTTGGAATATTTGACTTCGGGAATAAGGTTAATTTGACGAGCATTTTATAATTATGACCGATGGACTATTATGGGCAAAAACTAGATAGGTTTCAAATAATTCCAGGACAAAGGACAATTAACCCAGAGTAATAAATTAAAATCAAAACGTCAAACATCATGATTACGGAAGTTTAAATAAGCATAATTCTTTTATGGTATTTCTCATCGTACTTTTAATTATTGTCATTTTATTATTCGCAATTTTATTTATCGTCATTTATTTATCGTTATTTATTTTACGCACTTTAATTATTGTCATTTATCTTTACGCTTAAAAATTTAAAATCAACAAACCTGTCATTAAACGGTAAAACCCCCTTTTTATAATAATAATATTACTATATATAATTATATATATTTTATATAAATATAGTTGTTAAAAATATAGTACGTAATCACTAGCTCCCTGTGGAATGGACCGGACTTACTAAAAACTACACTACTCTACGATTAGGTACACTGCATATAGTGTTGTAGCAAAGTTTAGGTATATCCCATCTATATAAATAAATAAAACTTGTATCATATTTCGCCGTATTTCATATTAAAAATAATAGTATATCGTGTACCACCGCTCGCACATCAAGTTTTTGGCACCGCTGCCGGGGACTCGGTGAAAAACGCTTTATTATAAGTATATTTTTGTAAAAATATATTATTTCTTATTTCGTAAAAATATTTTGTATTTATTATAAGTGTATATATATATATATATATATATATATATATATATATATATATATATATATATATATATATACATATATATATATATATATATATATATATATATATATATATATAAGAACTTTATTTATAATATTAAAAAGTACTTTTATTTTTAAGATTTTAAAATATAAGTTTATTATGTTTTATATAAATATTATCTATAATTTAAAATCATATAAAAAAATAATAATATAAGTTCCGGATTTTCGAACGTCCTTGCGTACAATTTAATATCTTGTATTTTGCGTTTTGAATCTTGTACTCTTGTAATTTTGAGACGTTTCTTATCAATAATTGGAACCTCTTTGATTGTACTTTGTACTTTTGAGCTTTTTGGTCGTTTGCGTCTTCAATTCGTCGAATCTGTCTTTTGTCTTCACCTTTTATTATTTAAACGAATATCACTTGTAAATAGAACAATTGCAACTAAAAGCTTGTCTTTCTTGAGGGATAATGCTATCAAATATTCCCACACTTGAGCGTTGCTTTTCCTCAAGCAATATAGTCTTGAAATACTAGAATCACTTCTTTATTCTTCACACTTTGTACATCAGTGATTTCTTTACGGCGGTATAAACAATGGTAGTAACGATGTGGTTTACAGTCCCACATGACTATAAAATTTAGATCCTTTATGGAAATTGGATCTTTATGAAAACATTTGATTTTTTGAAAATTAAATCTAGCTTTTACCCTAGATAAGTTTTCCGGAATAACCCTTCACCGGTGTTTGCAAATTCTTTTTGTGGGTTTGGTGGGTTTCAGATTTGAAATTTTTAGCTCAAAACTTGTGGTTTTGTGTCACCCACTTGCTAACCTTGTATTGGGAAAGCAACATGTCCAGTATACTTGCTCCGAATATTACCTTTCAGTAAACTACCGTCCGGTTGTAAAGGAAAGCATTGAACAAGCAACTGTTAAGGCAATGTCCCCTGACATGCTTTTAATTATGGTCTTATAACGTGTCGGATGCAATTACTATCCTTTGTAGGAGCAATAGTAAAGCTCACCCTTATAATTTTTCGGTCTGGCACAAGGTCCTGTCTTTGACCATGCAATGCAACCACCGTTCTTACGGTTGACACCCGATTTGGTTCAGGTGACCTAATGAATTCCAGGTGAATTCCTAGGATTTTACGTTCAATGGTAATGAACGCATTGAAAATGGCTTTTCAGAAAATGAATCGGTTTGTAATTTTGATCAAAATATTTTCTCGTTCAAGCTCGAGTTTAGATATCATCGAATTCCATGAGTTTGTAATTCTCAATCTTTTAAGGTCAATCTCTAGGATTGAGTAATATCAGTCTTAAAAGCTGATTTTTGATCTTTTAAGGAGATTATCCTTTCTGGGGATCTGATTCATTAGTCTTATCCAGCTAATTTGCACGGCGTCCTCCCCATTTTACAAGACAGATCCTCTCATGGTTAGGATAAGTCTGACCACTTGGCGACCCTGTTTGATGCTGAGGTCCGTGGATTTCCTGCTGATTTTAGAGATGACTTTTCTAGATTTTTCGTCAACCTACAGCTGATCTGGACGACAACTTCATGACCTAAATCAAGAAGCGCGTTTCTTTTTCGGAAGACTTTACTTCCTTTTAATGATGGAATTGATTCATCGTGTAGATCCATCGTTCTTTCAAAAGTATTACCATAAACCGGGTAAAACTGATTATTTTAGTCCAAAACAAAAGTATTTTCAATTATTTGTACAAAAATATGTGATATATGTTTTGAATAACTTGGTAAAAATTTCCCACACTTGGCTTTTATTTTTCTTTCTTTGCCTTTTTATTCTCCTCTATTCCATTTTAAATGAATTCTAATATTTTGGGTTGTTTCTCAATTTATGTTCTTTCCAAGGTAACGACAATTTCGGTATTAACACCTAGTTTTCATCGTTCATAAATATGTATAAACATGATTATGAATTCATTTAGTCTGAAAATTTTGAAAATTTTTACTAGAAGTGGGTAGTTAGTATATAAGACTAGGGCTGTTCTTTATTATCAGAGAGCACTAGATTCTAATACAACTACTGCGTTACTAGTATTTTTAATGGTAACCAAGTGTTTAAATTAAAAAGTTTTAAAATTCTGAAAGAATTTAACCCCTTCCCACACTTAAGATCTTGCAATGCCCTCATTTGCAAGAAATCGGTAACAATTTAAATTATTGAGGGTGATTAGCGTAGAAAAATGATTAAATTTTACCAAAGTTTCCAAACATATTGGCGTTTGTTTGCTGAATGATAAATGGTGCATATCATTTGTTCATTCCGTCTTGTTGTTACATCACATTTGTTTTTCGTTTTGTCGTCAAAATTACTAGCTTTTGCTGAACTTAATGCCAGTCTTTGAAAATGCGCTGTTTTACCCTGTTTTGTACAATCGTCAATATACATACATACAAATATAAACATGCATGACAATTTGAAATGAGACTTAATATCCCACTTTCAAATCCTAAAGGTAAAACATTAGTACACAATAATAATAAAAATGATTAAAATTACACAAATATATCCAATAACATAAGTTTAAACATGAAAAAGTAAAAAGATAAAAATATAAAAATCATAAAAATAACCAAATGGAACTAAATCAGTCTGGATAGGGGTTCCAGTTCATCTCGTCAGGTGGGTTCCATTGTTGGTTATAGGTGTCCTGATAGGCTTGGTTATAGTCATACCGGTTAAAGGGTGGTCGGATGTCGGGGCTGTGTGGCGGAAAATGAGCAGGTCGAGTAGGCACGTAATTATTTGGTACCTGATATGATAGTTGGCTCATGAATTGGTGCTGATGAACTAACCAGCTATCGTGTTGGCATCGCCTATAATCCTCGTATACTCGCTCGGAGTTCCACTGCTCGTACATACTATGTCTGGCCGCGCTCGTCATTGCTTTCTCATCTATACGAACGTGGACGTCAAGAATAGCATCTCGAAAGACATCCCTAATGTCTTCCGCTTCCTCCATTTCCTCGTCTGAGCCTCTCTCTACCTGAGGATGAGGGCCCTCATAGGGTACTACCTGGTTGCGTCTACTTTTCAATACCTTAGCACCCACATAAACTTTCAATCCTAAAGGCTCAACCTGTTCTCTACAAAGCTGTAATGGACCCCCTTGGTTCCTATCAACACCTAAATACTCTCCAATGAGAGTAACAAAAATACCTCCTCCTATTATACTCCCGTCCTGCATTCCTTCTACCATTTTAGATAAATAAAAACCAACACAGTAAGGGATATTGACAAAGCTTCTAGGATCCTGAATACACTTTAGGTAGAATAAATCATGTAAGGTCATTTTTTCCTTATTGTGACCTCTCTATGTAATCGAGTTAGCCAAAAATCTATGAATGATACGAAGCTCGGCTCTGTCAATATGTGTATAGGAGTGTCCTCCCGCTCGTGTAAAAACATCAAAATGTGACATACGCCTCCAAATGGCGTCAGCGTCAAAGTTGCTATCTACCCTTTCACCATAATGAATCAAATTTGTACAATCGGGTAGTAGCAACTCTCCAGGAGTATATATCTGTAAAGCCCTGGCCATGTCCAGCATGGACATTCTGTACATCCTACCGCCAAGGATAAACCTAAGAAATCTTCTATCATCTATTCTAACTATATTTGTATCAAGTGATACAGTACTCATAAACTCAACACACCATTCCTTATATACAGGCCTACGAATGGTGAAAAGACGTTCCCAATCTGTAAAAGAAGAGTTCCTGTACCTCTGAATCAGTAGCAGTCTGACTCTATTAGCTAGCTGAACTCTCTCCAAAGGATCACAATCGATTACCCTTGGCACCTCTACATTTTTTGTTACCAATTTGAATTTGTTCCTTTGATATGTCTCGTAATCTCTCCATCTTCTATCAAATCTCAGATTAGGATGCAAAGTGTGCTCAGGAATTGTTGGGAATTCTACTGGCGGCCTCATCGGGAATACTATGAATTCATTAACAAACTGTACCGGATCATAATAAGGTACGTGTTGATCAGGCTATTGTTGTGGTTCTGGTTGTGGTTCTTGTTCGGGTTCTGGCTCGTGTTGCATTTCTGGTTCTGGTTCTGGTGCTGGAGCAGGTCGTCTAGATGATGATGCTCCTGAACCTCCAGTATCGGCTTTCTGCAAAACACATTAAACATAAAATTTGTGCATCGAAATATGCATTAGTGTTAGCAAAATAACAACTTAAAACATTCACAATAACATGTTAAATCAAAATTAAATTTATACACATTTTCACATTTTTTCACAATTCTACACTTTTCCAAATAAGCACATATGAAAATGTATACAAAGTTCATAAGCATTTAACTCAAATAACATGTCAAAATAGTCATTACTAACAATTAAACAAGTCTCAAATGGCAAATATATCAAATTAATCAAGTTCATGAATTTTGGACTTAAAAAGTCCACTTTAATCTTCAAAAATCATGTTTAGGATCAATGTTTGGATCATTTAACTACCTAAACATGTTACACTACTCAATTTAGCAATAATTCATGACAAAAATCGGCCATAACCTGTTTATATCAAAAAGCCCCAAATTGCTCAAGAACACAAACCCTAGATTTCTAAAAATTTTGAAGTTTTTGGCTTCAAATCATGTTAAATAGCATCAATCTAGGTTATACATGCATAAAATACTATCAATTTATCACTAATTACACTAGAAATTAACAAAATTGCATTATGTAAAATATTGGTAATTATCACAAAAACTAGAAATTTATAGAGTTTAGGGGTGTAATTTTTACCTTTTTGCTGAAGAATGAGAATCTAGGCATGATTAGAGCAAGAAAAATGACGAATTACGGTGGAAAAATGATGAAATTTGGTGAAGATTTGAGAGTATTTTCGTGTATGTGTGTGTATTGTGGAGAAAGAACAGCTCGCTGAGAGTTTTGTATCAGGCCTATTTTCCAGCTCCATGCGATCGCATGGAGTTGAAGTGCAATACCCATGCGATCGCATGGGTATCCGGGAACAGTGTTTTCAGCTTTTTTTTATATATAAAACCTTATTCTTTATAAAATATAAAATTAATAAAATTTTAAAAATTTGTTTCTTTTTAGGATGAGGGCGTTTCGGATCGTTGTCCTAGTCCGTCTCTCGACAAAATTTTAAAATTTGTCAATTTAAAGCACGGTTTTAAAAGCAAAGATTTTTGGATTTTTTAATGTTTTTGGCATACTTTAATTCAATAAGATTAAAAATAATAATAATAAAAGTTCTCATCCCTCCCTCGGGTAAAGCAATTTCGGTTCAAAGACCTAGTCTTCAACTCACGATGAATTTTAAAAAATCATATTTTTAACTTAGCGAAATAAAGTAAATTTTTGTTTTTAAATTCACACCAAACTTAAATTTAAAATGCATAAAATTAAAAATTCACACCAAACTTAATTAAAAATTCATATTATAAATTCACACCAAACTTAAATTATATTTTTATTTTTATACATACAAACTTATATTAAAAATATTAATTTTCTAAATATTTACAATTTTAAATATATTGATTTTAAAAAGTTTACAATATTTATTTAATATTAATTTATTAATTTTTTAAAAATATGGTAAAAATAAAATTAAAAATCTTTTTGGCTTTTATCCCACTTTAATCAATCAAATATTATCAAAAATATACGCCCCTTTTTTCGGTAAAGTAATTTCAGTTCCATGACCTAATTTAACTCATGACGAATTTTTGAAATATTTTGGGTTGATTGATTAAAGATATTTATACCTTAAGATTAAACGGTAAATTTCGCAGTGATGTGATAAATTTTTGTATGATATTAATAATTTCGGTCGCAAGACCTAATTTTATTGAATACCAATTTAATACTTTATAGCGAACAAATTAGCGTTTATTATCAAAAGGTTAAAAATAAAAATAAAAATAAAAACTGTACAAACTTACCTGTGAAAGAGATTTCTTAGTGATATGCTCTAGCCCACTCATAAGATAGTCGAACTAATTGGTTTTCCATGGCTACATAGGCATAACCTCGAGCATTTAACGTTTTTTCTTTTAAACATATGAACGGTCCATCTCTGCATAAAGTAACAAATTCGGTGTTTGAATAGGTTTGATTATTTGAACATTTACCTTCGTGTGACCATTTTCCGCATTTGTGACATTTTTCAAGGTGTCGTGCTCTTCTTTTCGCTGCAGATTTTGATTTTCCTTTACCAAATTGTAACTTATTATCTTCGCATCTGGATTCTTTTCTTACTCCCTCCAATTTACCTCTGATTAATGATACGATTTCACTTGGAAGTGTGTCATTATTACGTTTAGTGATCAAAGCGTGTAGCATTAGACCATGGTTTAATTCACAGGAAGTATTCATTTCGTAAAAACCTAAAAAAAATAAAAATTCAGAATGGGGGGAGAAGAATAGTTCTTTAGGGTCTGCTAGAGAAAGACCATTCGGGTTCCATTTTCGAGAACTACATGAAAACAGAAAATCTAACTCTAACAGAAATACATATTGTCCTTTAAAGACTTGATTCTCCCCACACTTAGTTAGCTGTGGTGTCGAAATTGTGATTAACTTCGTTGTCAACTTCCATCAGACTATTTATGTAATGTTTAACTCTGTGACCATTAACCTTAAATTCAATCCCATTTGAATTTATTAATTCTACTGTTCCGTATGGGAAAACTCTTTTGACTATGAATGGTCCAGACCATCTTGATTTCAATTTTCCAGGAAATAGCTTGAATCGTGAATTGAAAAGAAGAACTCGGTCTCCTTCTTTAAATTCTTTTGAACTTCTGATTCTTTTATCATGCCATTTCTTCGTTCTTTCTTTATAGATTAACGAATTTTCGTATGCTTCATGTCTCAATTCTTCTAATTCGTTTAATTGACTTAACCGTAGACGTCCAGCTTCATGTAAATCAAGATTACATGTCTTCAAAGCCCAAAATGCTTTGTGTTCAATTTCTACTGGAAGATGACATGCTTTTCCGTAAACGAGTCTAAAAGGTGTGGTTCCAATTGGAGTTTTGTAGGCTGTTCTAAAAGCCCAGAGTGCATCCTCCAATTTAATGGACCATTCCTTCGGATTTGATCCTACGGTTTTCTCTAGAATACGTTTTAAAGCTCGATTGGTATTTTCAACTTGTCCACTTGTCTGTGGATGATATGCAGTGGAGATTTTATGAGTTACTCCATATCTTTTAAGAACTTTCTCAAGTTGATTATTACAGAAATGAGTTCTCCGATCACTTATTAAAGCTTTCGGTGTTCCAAACCTTGCAAAAAGACATTTTAAAAAGTTGTCTACAACTCGTGCATCGTTAGTTGGGAGAGCTTGTGCTTCCGCCCATTTAGATACATAATCAATGGCAACGAGAATATATAGATTATTATGAGATTTTGGAAATGGACCCATAAAGTCAATACCCCAAATGTCAAATACTTCACATACTTGAATGACATTTTGTGGCATTTCATCACGTTAACTTATTTTTCCGGCCCTTTGACAAGCATCACAGGATTTGCAAAGAAGGTGTGCGTCTTTGTAAATTGTAGGCCAATAGAATCCAGCATCATAAACTTTTCTTGCTGTTAGTTGAGGCCCATAATGCCCTCCTGTTGGTCCTGTGTGACAATGGTTTAAGATTTTACTAGCTTCATCTCCGAATACACATCGGCGTATTATTCCATCGGGACAACTTTTAAACATATGTGGATCTTCCCAGAAATAGTGTTTTATATCACTAAAGAATTTCTTTCGTTTTTGGTACGACAATCCTTTTTCAAGGAATCCACATACTAAGTGGTTTTCATAGTCTGCAAACCATGGAATTTCATTATAATCTATCTTCAATAGATATTCATCAGGAAAGTTGTCTTGTATGGCCGATTCATTTAGAACTTCTAATTCGGGATTTTCAAGACGAGAAAGATGATCAGCGGCGAGATTTTCTGCTCCTCTTTTATCTCGGATTTCAATATCGAACTCTTGTAAGAGTAAGATCCAACGGATTAATCTTGGTTTAGCATCTTGTTTCAAAAATAGGTATCTAAGAGCAGAATGGTCGGTATAGACCACCGTTTTAGCTAGAACGAGATATGAACGAAATTTGTCAAAAGCATAGATAATAGCAAGGAGTTTTTTTTCAGTAGTTGTGTAATTCATTTGTGCTCCTTGTAACGTCTTACTAGCATAATAAATAGGTTGAAATCATTTTTCAATCCTTTGTCCTAAAACGGCTCCCATTGCAAAATCACTTGCATCGCACATTAGTTCAAATGGTAGATTCCAATTTAGTGTTATCATGATCGGCGCATTAGTGAGTTTTTCTTTAAGAATATTAAAAGATTTGATACATTCATCTGAAAAGATGAATGGAGCATCCTTTTCTAGGAGTTTATTCATAGGAGTGGCAATTTTAGAAAAATCTTTTATAAAACGTCGGTAAAAACCGGCATGCCCTACAAAACTCCTAACTCCTCTAACATTGGTGGGATGCGGAAGTTTCGCAATTACATCTACTTTAGCTCTATCCACTTCAATTCCTTCCTTTGAAATTTTATGTCCAAGAACGATGCCTTCTTTAACCATGAAATGGCATTTCTCCCAATTAAGAACTAGATTTGATTGTTCGCATCTAATAAGCATTCATCCAAGATTAACTAGACATGATTCAAAAGTATCACCGAAGACTGAAAAGTCATCCATGAAAACTTCCATGCATTCTTCTATCATGTCGTGAAAAATCGCCATCATGCACCTTTGAAAGGTTGCAGGGGCGTTGCAAAGTCCAAATGGCATGCGTTTGTAAGCAAAAGTAACATAAGGGCACGTGAACGTGGTTTTTCTTGGTCCTCGGGTGCTATTGGAATTTGAAAATATCCGGAAAAACCATCAAGAAAACAATAGTAACTATTTCCGGCTAATCTTTCCAACATTTGATCAATAAAAGGTAAGGGAAAGTGATCTTTTCTGGTGGCGTCATTTAATTTTCTATAATCAATACATACACGCCATCCTGTTACAGTCCTAGTAGGAATAAGCTCATTTTTCTCATTTGTAATGACAGTCATGCCACCTTTCTTAGGCACGCATTGAACTGGGCTTACCCATGGACTATCAGAGATTGGATAAATTAAAACTGCATCAAGCAGTTTAATAATTTATTTCTTAACAACATCTTGCATATTAGGATTTAGTCTTCGTTGGCGTTGCACATACGTTTTATGACCTTCTTCCATAAGGATTTTATGTGTGCAATACGAAGGACTTATTCCTTTAATATCATGAATCTTCCATGCAATAGCTGGTTTATGAGCTTTTAACACAGAAATGAGTTAAGATTTTTCATTTTCAGTAAGAGAAGATGATATTATTACAGGTAATTCAGATTCACCATGTAAATAAGCGTATTCCAAATGGTTTGGAAGTGGCTTTAACTCTAATTTCGGTGGTTCTTCTATCGATGATTTATATCGATATCTGTCTTCTTCTTTTAGCATTTGAATTTCTTCTGTTGTTGGTTCATATCCATTACCCATAAGTGTAGCTAACATTTCAGTTTCATCAATTGGTTCAGTACCTTCTCCTAAAGAACATTCTCCTGTTCCTTGTAATTCTGGAAATTCTTCTAACAATTATGCATGTGATTCTATAGTTTGAATATAATAGCATGTATCATCTACAGATTGCGGTTGTTGCATTGCTCTATCAACTGAAAAGGTAACACTCTCGTCCTCTATACTTAGGGTCAATTTCTTACCAAACACGTCTATCATTGCTTTAGCCGTGTTTAAGAATGGTCTTCCTAATATGAGAGGAACTTGAGAATCTTCTTCCATGTCCAGAATAACAAAATCTACTGGAAATACTAAAGTACCAACTTTAACTAGCATGTTCTCCATTATCCCTCTAGGATATTTTATTGATCGATCGGCTAGTTGTATGCTTATTCTTGTTGGTTTTAATTCTCCAAGGTCTAGTTTAGTGTATAGTGAATACGGCATTAAATTTATACTAGCATCTAAATTTGCCAATGCTTCTATTGAACTAAGACTACCCAGAAAACATGGAATTGTGAAACTTTCTGGATCAGATAGTTTTTCTGGTATCTTATTCAACAGCACTGCTGAACAATTAGCATTCATAGTAACAGCCGAGAGTTCTTCCATTTTCTTTCTATTCTAGATTAGATCTTTCAGAAATTTAGCATATCTAGGCATTCCTGAAATCACATCAATGAAAGGAAGATTTACATTTATCTGTTTAAACATATCCAAAAATTTGGATTGCTCGGCTTCAAGTTTCTCTTTCTTCATTTTACTCGGGTAAGGAAGTGGTGGTTGGTATGGTTTAACATAAGGTTTAGCCTTAACTGTGTTATCTTCATTAACCTTTTCAACTACCGGTTCTTTTTCCTTATCTTGTTCAGGTTGTGGTTCTTGTGGAGTAGGAATAGCTTCATCAGAAGTTACAGGTATTTCAGGTGGTTTAAGTGTTGTACCACTTCTTGTGGTAATGGCTTTAGCTGTTTCATTCTGGGGGTTAGCATTTGTATCACTAGGTAGACTTCCTGGTTTTCTTTCACCTATTAACCTTGCTAGGTTACTTACTTCTTGTTCCAAATTTTAAATAGAAGCTTGTTGATTTCTAAATGCTTGAGCATTTTGTTCATTGGTTTGTTTCTGAGATGTGAAAAACTGTGTTTGAGTTTCAACTAGCTTCATCATCATATCTTCTAAATTTAGCTTTTTATCATCGGTTTGTGGTGGTTTGTTTTGAAAATTAGGTCTTTGCTGATTGTAAGTATTATTGGATACTTGTTGATTGCTAGGACCTTGTTGGTTGTTGTATGGAACATTTCGGTTATAATTCTGGTTTTGATTGTAGATTTGTCTTGGCGGTTGATAATTATTCTGATAATTATTTCCAGGCCTTTGGTTTAGATATGAAACATTCTCTCTTTGTTCCATTGTTAGTTCAATACTGAGACAATCTTTTGTCAAATGTGGTCCTCCACACTGCTCACAACTAATTCGTATTGAATGAATATCCTTAGTTATCTTTTCCATTCGTCTCTTGACAGCATATATCTTTGCAGAAATGGAATCTAAGTCATGGCTAGAATCGGCTCTAGCTGCTTTAGATGATCTAACGATATCTTTTTCTTGGTGCCACTCATGTGAGTGGGAAGCAGTGTTATCAATAATTTTGTAAGCATCAGTTTCTGTTTTCTTCATAATAGAACCACCAGCTGCTATATCTATGTCTTTCCTTGTAGTGAGGTCGCATCCTTGGTAGAATATTTGTACTATTTAACAAGTGTCTAAACTATGTTGCAGACATCCTCTCAATAACTTTCCAAATCTGGTCCACGCCTCATATAGAGTTTCATTCGGTTTCTGTGTGAACGTAACAATTTCTCCTTGAAGTCTCACGGCTTTAGATGCCGGAAAGAATTGTTTAAGAAATTTTTCAACTAAAACGTCCCATGTATCAATCGCCCCTTCAGGTAACGATTCCAACCAATCTTTGGCTTCTCCCTTTAAAGTCCAGGGAAATAACATGAGATATATCTGTTCATCCTCAACTTCTCTTATTTTAAATAGTGTGCAGATCCTATTAAAGGTACGAAGATGTTCATTTGGATCTTCCTTCGGCGCACCACTAAATTGGCATTGATTAGTCACCATGTGTAGAATTTGTCCTTTAATTTCATAATCTGGCGCATTAATGTCAGGATGAGTAATTGCATGACCTTGGCCAGTGCGTTTAGCTCGCATTCGGTCTTCCATACTTAGAGGTTCCAGATTTTCCATGATTGAATTTGTTGAATCTGAATCACTAGAGGATTCTAATTTAATGGTTCGTTCCTCAACAATCTCTGTTTGAATGATTGGTGGTTCCGGAGGAAAAATTAATGGTTCAGGATCTATGAATCGTCCCTGAATATTCTCCGGATTCTCAATTGTGAGGTCGGGTTCAAAGAATGGATTATCGGAAATTTGAACTGGAGTACTTGGTCGACTGGATGACGATTCTAAAGAAAAATCAACGGCGGCAATATTTGCTAGATGTCTTGATCGAGTTACAGGTGGTGAATGTACAAAAGGTGATGAACGTCTTGCTCGGTGCATTCACTGAATATCCTATTAGTTTTTAAAAGGAAAGAAAAATTATATAAGTTATCCAATTAATAGACTTTTCTGATTTTGCCCACGTTTCGAATAGCCAAAAGATGCAGCAGAGGGGCAGGATTCGTTTGGTCTCAATATAATTGAGTACTGTTTGGCTCCAATAACCCGGTCCACGTACAAATCCAACTATTACTACGAACCAGAAAATTTTGATGTCTATCAATTTAACCACTTAAAATAAATTTTCGTAATTTTAAGAAATTTAGAGAAGAAGTAGAAAAAAATTCTATGTCCTAAAAACTAGAATGGCGAGAAATAAGAAAGAAAAAGAGCGCGTCGAAAAAGGTCGAAAAAGAAAAGGGTTGAAAAATAAAAGGCGTCGAAAAATAAGAAAGAAAAAGAGTGACTTATAAAACTTTAAAACACTCGACTAACCTAACCTTATTACTATCACTAACTTAAAATTAAAATTGCAAATTGAGATTACTAATTGGAGTGATTATTGATACATAGGTAAAAGGCGTCGAAAAATAAAAAATAAGAAAGTAGCGCGAAGAACGGCGTCGCAAAATTCTAAAGCACCTAAATCTTAGTCTAAAGAGAAAGCACTTAAGGGATTTTACGGCAAAGCCTAAAAATCTAGAAATAAAAATAACTATGGCAAAAACTATGTCTTAAAACTAAATACGAACGAAAAATATAAAAATTACGCTAAAACAATTAAAAAGGGACAAAATATAAAAATATACTAAAAGTTATAAAAAGTACAATTTTTATAAAAATATTATTTTTATATTATTTATTTTATAAAAGTATTAATTTTATAAATTATTTAAACTAATTAACCTAAATACATAAATTAATTAAAATCTAAACTAACTAATTAAATATTAAAAACCTAATTAGGGTTTTAAATTAATAATAATAAATAATACCCGTAATAAATGCTGAATTAGGCTAAACTGTGGCGTGTCAGACGATCTCATGCGATCGCATGAAAATATGCCTTCGGGCTGAGGTTTTGGGCCAGGTTGCGATCGCATGAGCTGAGGTTTTGGGCCAGGTTACGGGCTGTAACAGTACCGGGCTCGAGATTTTTAATATTTTTTTTTTCTGTTTTAAATATTTATATAATTACAAAATATTTAAATAAAATTTATATTTTTACAAACTAAAATAAAAATAAAAAAACTTTATAAAACTTATATATTTAACAAACTCTTAAAAATATTTATATTTTTCTTTTTCTTTTTATATTTTTGAATTTTTAAAACGTATTTTTACAAAAGCGTATTTTTTATAAAAGTAAACTAGTGTGCCCGGCAGCGGCGTCAAAAATACTTGATGTGCGCAGAGGCGTATATGAAATAGTGTATATTTTACTACGAAATACTATTAAATACGATACAATTTTACACAAGATATTTATTTATTTATAGAATGGATATACTTAAACCTTGCTACAACACTTATAGGCAGTGTACCTAATCGTACAGTAGTGTAGTTTTTAGTAAGTCCGGTTCGTTCCACAGGGAAAAATCTTTAACCAAAGCTTAACGCTATATTAGTTTTAATTTATAAAAATACAAATATATATAAGTAATATTATTATTATAAAAAGGGGATTTTTACCGTTTAATGACCGGTTTGTCGATTTTAAAAAACTTTAGTCGCAGTTAAAACCTAATGTAAAATAATAAAAATAAATATAACTTAATTTAAAGCGTAAAGTAAATAACGATAATGAAATTGCGATAAATAAAAGTGCGATAAAATAAAATTGCGATAATTAAAAAGTACGATAATTAAAAGTGCAATTAAATACAATGACAATAAATAAAAGTGCGATAATTAGAAGTGCAATTAAATATAAAATAAAGGAAATAAAATATGAAATAAAATAATTATGCTTATTTGAACTTCCGTAATCATGATGTTTGACGTGTTGATTTTAGTTTTATGCCCATGGGTTAATTGTCCTTTGTCCTGGATTATTCAATATGTCCGTCTAGTTTTTGTCCATAACAGTCCATTAGTCATAAATATAAAGTGCGAGTATCCTCGTCAAATTATCCTTATACCCGAAGTCAAATATTCCAACTAATTGGGGACTTAAACTGTAACAAGGTTTTATTACTTTGTTTAATAATTACACCAGGATATCGACTGCGTGTAACCCAAGGTTTTAATACTTTGTTATCAATTATGCCAAGTGTCCTTGTACATAATTTCACCCCTGTTTTAATAATTTCATAGACTATTAATTCATTCCCGTGTCCGGTTAAATGAACGATTATTCGTACATATAAATATCCCACCCATCGTGTCCGATCGAGTGTATATGGTTATTTATAGGGAAGTCCAATTGTAAATCTTTATATTAAAATTAACAAACTATCATTTAGTTAAACAAATATAAAGCCCATTAATAGCCCATAGTCTAATTTCCACAAGTGTCGTTCTTTTGTCCAAACCCCAATTATGGTACAAAGCCCAATTATCCAATTTTAGTAATTAGCCCAACATCATGATTACTTCGATTTAAATAAGCATAATAATAACTTAGCTACGAGACATTAAATTTAAAAGGTTGAACATAACTTACAATGATTAAAAATAGAGTAGCGTTACACGGACAGAATTTCGACTTACACCCTTACAACATTCGCTAACATACCCTTATTATTAGAAATTAAAATTAAAATTAAAATATATATATATATATATATATATATATATATATATATATATACATACGTTTATGATAGAGAGATTGATATATGATATATGGTGCACCAAAGCTCAATTTTTATAGGCATGTGAACTGGAAAAGAGCCTCATGCGATCGCATGGACTTTGCCCTTCAAGGCCATGCGATCGCATGGCCAGCTGGAGAGGCTCACATGCCTTTGTTTTTTCTACCGACGGTTTTTAATAATATAATATATAATATATAAATAATTATAAGAATTATTTAAATATTATATTATATTTATGTGCATATTTGACTTGTAATTTTTAGTCCGTTGCGTCGAGCGTTGAGAGTTGACTCTGGTCCCGATTCCGGATTTTCGAACGTCCTTGCGTACAATTTAATATCTTGTATTTTGCGTTTTGGATCTTGTACTCTTGTAATTTTGAGACGTTTCTTATCAATAATTGGAACCTCTTTGATTGTACTTTGTACTTTTGAGCTTTTTGGTTGTTTGCGTCTTCAATTCGTCGAATCTGTCTTTTGTCTTCACCTTTTATTATTTAAACGAATATCACTTGTAAATAGAACAATTGCAACTAAAAGCTTGTCTTTCTTGAGGGATAATGCTATGAAATATATGTTCGTTTTTAGCATTATCAGTAACCACCCATCTTAGGCACCCACACTCTTTCTTGAAAAGATAACAAGCTATGCGGGCCTAACGTAATAGACTCCGTTTGCCCCACAATCCGCTCTTCATGCTTGTGGTGAACGAAAGCTTCAATTTGAATCTCACCAAGCTTCACAAGAAAGTCGTTAGTAATAATCATGCGTAACGATCATACTCGTATCGCCGGATGTTGACTCTTTCGGCTTAGCGCATCCGCGACCACATTCGCCTTCCCCGGATGATAAAGTATTTCACAATCATAATCCTTTACCACATCCATCCACCTACGTTGACGATAATTCAAATCTCGTTGATCAAAGAGATGTTTCAAACTCTTATAATCAGAATAAATAGTACACTTGACACCATACAAGTAATGGCGCCAAATTTTCAACGCATGTACCACCGTCGCCAATTCAAGATCATGAGTCGGGTATTTCTTTTCGTGTTCCTTTAATTGTCGAGAGGCGTAAGCGATGACTTTACCCCTTTGCATTAGAACACACCCGAGCCCATTTAAAGAAGCATCACAATAAACCGTCATGTCTTCTACCCCTTCCGGCAACACTAACACCGGAGCTTGACACAACTGCTCTTTTAACAATTGAAAAGCAATTTCATGCTCGTTTTCCCAATTGAACCTTACATTCTTCCTTGTCAACTTCGTTAAAGGAGAAGCAATCTTAGAAAAGTCTTGGATGAACCGACGATAATAACCGGCCAATCCGAGAAAACTTCGGATTTTTGTAGGCGTAGTCGGTCGTCCCCAACTCTTCACCGTCTCAATCTTCCCCGGATCTACTTGAATACCTTCTTTATTCACAATATGGCCAAGGAATTGAACTTCCCTTAGTCAAAATTCACATTTGGAGAATTTAGCATACAACTTCTCCTTCCGCAACGTCTTCAACACTTCACGCAAATGGTGTTCATGTTCCTTCATACTCTTAGAGTAAACAAGTATGTCGTCGATGAACACGATTACCGACTTGTCCAACATGGGTTGGCACACTCGGTTCACTAGATCCATAATGCCGCCGGTGCATTCGTAAGACCAAAAGGCATAACTACAAACTCAAAATGCCCGTAACGAGTTCGAAAAGCCGTTTTCTCTATGTCTTCCTCACGGACCCGTACTTGATGATAGCCGGACCGTAGGTCAATCTTAGAAAAATACGTTGCACCTTGGAGTTGGTCAAACAAATCGTCGATCCGAGGCAATGGATAACGATTCTTGATCGTCACTTTGTTTAACTCCCGATAATCAATGCACATCCGCATACAACCGTCTTTTTTCTTCACAAATAAAACCGGAGCACCCCATGGCGAGGAACTCGGTCGAATAAAACCCTTTTCAAGCAATTCTTGGGTTTGATTTAAAAACTCTTGCATTTCCTTCGGTGCTAAACGATAAGGAGTTTTAGCAATGGGGGTAGCCCCCGAAACCAACTCAATGCGAAATTCAACTTGTCTTTCCGCCGGAACACCCGGTAACTCATCCGGAAAAACATCTTCAAATTCGTTAACTACCGGAATTTCACGAATGGATGGTGGCACATCACGAGTATCAACTACATGGGCAAGAAAAGCCATGCCACCACTAACAAGGAAACGACGTGCACGTGCAAAAGTGCATATCGGCACAAGTCTTCTTCGCTTATCGCCATGAATAATTAACTCTCCCCCACTTGGGGTCTTCACACGAATGAATTTATCATGGCATGCAATATCGGCTCTATAACGATCGAGCCAATCCATACCAACAACAATATCAAAATCACCTAAAGTCATCGGAATGAGATCGATTTCAAAAGTTTCGATACCAAACACAACATTACAATTTTTACAAACATCAACCCCTAGTACCGTTTTACAATCCGCTATTTTGACTTCTACCGGATGACTTAACTTAGCTAGCGGTTTATTCAACTTAGGCACAAATCTTTGAGACACAAACGACAAGTTAGCACCACTATCAAAAAGTATACGTGTCGGGCTAGAGTTAACCATGAAAGTACCTGAGACGACTTCATTTGATTGTTTGGCTTCTTCATTCGTCATCAAGTAGTTGCGACCCCTAGCCGTACCCGCCGCTTTCTCCAATTTCTTAACATGATCATTGTTTAAATTGGGAGATTCTGGCCTCTTATGCCCTTCTTTACCACAATTATAACAAGTGAGTTTGGTTGTAGAAGGAGGGTTGGTGCAATCACGAGCCATATGTCCCTTTCGTCCACAATTGTGGCAAGAATAACGGAACTCTCCGGGAACACTTTTCTTCACACTACCGACACTCTCGGTTGCACCCTTACTCTTCTTGTTCGAATGACTTGTAGCTTCGAACTTCCTCTTGCCAAAAGTAAAGCCACTCTTTCTTAACACGAGCGCCTCAAAACCTTTGGCCATATTAAACAACTCATTGAAACTCTTCACCACATTCACACTTATCTTTTCTTGATAACTATCATTCAAGATTCGATAGAAATCTTCTTTCAACATTTTATCATTCCCGACATACTCCGGGCAAAATTGGGTCTTGGACAAAAACACGGATTTGAGAGTGTTCAAATCCATCGACCCTTGCCTCAAGGAATGTAACTCGTCCTTAAGCCTAGTAAGATCAGCCGGAGTTCGGTATTCATCGAAAAACTCTTTCTTGAATTCATCCCAAGTGAATTCCATACATTGTTCTTCGCCATAAAGTTAGATCTTTGCGTCCCACCACAATTTAGCATCGCCCCTCAACATACTACACCCGTACCTTGTCTTCTTATCGAGAGGACATTCACAAATACGGAAAGCCCCCTCCATATCGGAGATCCATCGGCACTCTTAAGAGGATCCCTTTCACCTTCAAAGGTGGGAGGTTGAGAATCCTTGAAGTTCTTATAGAAAAAGTCCCGTCTTCCCACATTATCTTCGTGAAGAACGGCCTTAACTTGATCCTTTACTACATTGACTAGTTGCTCGTCAATCGTATCAAGAAACATTTTCTTAACGTCTTCGAGAAACTCCGCTTTTTGACGTTTAAAGATGGCCTCTACCTTGGCCGTGAACTCGGGGTCCTCGCTCGTGCCCCCATTATCGGTGTCGTGTCCATTTCTCATCTTCATTCTATAGAAGGAGAGAGGTTAAACAACGAATGAAAAGACATGACACGCACATATACACATATTCATCATACCGCTCCACCTTGCTCAACAATCGTCGTACATCGCTCGTTTGACACGATTTGCACCCGTAACAATGGTAGCTAGTCATTGCTACGCGAACATCTCGCATTAACTTGCTAGTACAACGTCTATCTCGCTTGATGGATTTCAAATACATCACAAAACAAATAGTGCAAGGTTAGTTCACATAAACCTATGCACTAATAATTCCCCGGTCTGACCCGAAGTCCTACAAGTCCCGCATAAAGCGCATACACAATAAAGTCTAAGTCTAGGCACCTATCTCAAGTCACCTAAATCCCTTAGACCATGCTCTGATACCACTTGAAACAACCCAAACCGTATTCCATACGATAATTTTTTTTTTAAATACACATTTACGCGCCAATTAAATATGTAAACCATTCCACAAGTTCCATTTAAAACGTACCACAATTTAAATGTTTACAAGGCACGAAGCCCATTAATTAAGTTTAATACAAGTTCGACCCACTACAAATGATAGTTTATAATCCAAACGACACTTCGAGCATGGTTTGGGACTAAACTACCCAAAACGTTAGGCCAACTTCTAAAAGCTCCAACGAAACATCATCAAAGGACACCTAGTGCCCAACAACCCCTTTTTCCCTATCCGCCCACTTGCATCTAAAAAGATAAACAACGAGAGGGGTAAGCTAACGCTTAGTGAATGCAACAATTATACATGTTCATATATAACTTACTTACTTGTAATCACTTACCATACCGCATACAAGCTAGCAATTCGATAACTATGCAAACATCATGCATAAACTACTATCCACAATTTACAAGAAGCTAGCAACAACAATAGCATGTAGTTCACAATTCAATTATGCTAGATACGAATTCACACAACCATGGTTAACCAATCATACAAGGGAACGGTACTAGTAAAAGACCGTCGGAGTTCATAACATCCATTAGTGTTACTTAAACACCGCGTAATCACTAATCCCCCGGGTGATGTATTGAACACCGCGACTAACTCACCCCCATGACAATGTGGCATCTTGAACACCGCGACGATTCCACATGTCAATCCAAACAATGTGTAGTGTCTTGAACACCGCGGCATCCACTCCCATGACAATGTGGTGTCTTAAACACCGCGACAATACCACATGTCAATTAAACAATGAGTAGTGTCTTGAACACCGTGACAATACTACTCGTTACGTAGAATGTGGTGTCTTGAACACCGCAACAATGCCACATTCATACAACACAAATAAATACATTATATACGTACACGCATAATTATTCCACTCACCTTGACACAAGGATGATGATTATGCGCTTCCGAACTTCAAAGCAATGTACCTAATACATTAAGTACACTTTCAATACACAAACTAGTGGAACTAGCCATATTACTTACACTTGAGCATTTAATGACCCATTTTGCATTAAATGACTCAACTACACCAAAACCGCCCATAAATGGCCAAGACACATATTAAATCACTAAAGCTAGTGATTTAAAGTCTACAAACATTAACTAACGCAAAATTAGGGTAATTCATACCCATTTTGCCCAAACTAGGTCAACATTACTCTTTTGACCCACTTTAATACTTAAACTTACAATTTTAGTCAAACATGACCCATTTACAATTCTTCCTTCAATTACAAGTGCATTAGTGACTAAAAACACCATTTAACACTTACAACCCCAAATCATAAG
This sequence comes from Rutidosis leptorrhynchoides, assembly GCF_046630445.1. NCBI lineage: Eukaryota > Viridiplantae > Streptophyta > Magnoliopsida > Asterales > Asteraceae > Rutidosis > Rutidosis leptorrhynchoides. Next base: position 138,026,484 of record NC_092336.1, on the reverse strand, counting down.
ACCAAACACTAGATTATGGCTATTTAGGGTTTCCTTTTATCACATAACCCAAAATCCACCCGTATTACCCCCAAATGGGTCTTACAAGTTCCAAATGAACCAAACCCTAGCATAAACTAATTAAAACTCAAAACATGGAGTTAGGACTTACCAACACTATCCTCTTGTAGCTAAGAACAAGGAGAACAACTTTAATTGTTGCTCCAAGGTTTGATTCACAAATCTCCACCCTCAAATCTTACTTGAAATCAATTGGGTTTTTAAGTTTTGAGAGTAATTAGAGAAAGAAAATGAAAAAGAAATCAATAATAGAGGATAAGTGGCTGAGTCTTAAAGTCTCCATCAGATCTATACGTGAAAAGACGATTTTGCCCTTGAACCACTTATTTTAAAACAAAAATCTGGTACCAATTCGCCCAGTGGGTCGCGGCGCGGCACCAATTTTCGCGGCGCGGCAATTAACGTATTTTACGAGCTTTCTTAAATCATTCCTGACTCATATTCTAGTTATTTGTCGTTGCGCGACCCTCTTCTCCGCGGCGCGACATATAAAGGGAAACTCGACCCTTCTTAACATGCCTCCTGACTTTGCTTTGCGTTCAACGTCGCGGCGCGACAAAGGCTTCTGCGGCGCGGCAATGGCCTTCAACTGAGCCATTCGACAACTTTACACAACTTAACGATTTATCCAACTTGTAGTTCACGCTTCCTATGCACGTCTAAACCTCATCTTTTAGTCTCACAAGCCTTAACATCAACAAAGACTCATGCATATACCTATACATGCATATATTCTAAACACACACATATATGTATACATACATATTCGTATATATATATATATAATTACACCATTACTAACACTTAGGTCCTTTAATCACATGAATGCACAAGTTATAAGCGTACAATAATAAAGTATGTACCTTTAGACATGTACGGGAAAAACGGGATGTTACAAGTATATATATGTATCTATTTACATATAATTGTTCGCGAATCGTTGAGAACAATTGAAGGGTATTTGAATAGTTCAAGAATTTTGAGATTCAGCTTTACAGACTTTGCTTATCGTGTCGAAAACGTTATAGATTAAGTTTAAATTTGGTCAGAAATTTCTGGGTCATCACAGTACCTACCCGTTAAAGAAATTTCGTCCCGAAATTTGAGTGAGATCGTCATGGCTAACAATAAAAATGTTTTTATGACGAATATGAGTTGATAAATAGAATTTTATCAACGTTGAATAATATGGACAAAACAATCCGATTACTCGAAGCGTATGAGGGAAGTTATTGTAATAGAGTGAAATGGAGAATAGAGATTCGTTTTAACTCTTGACGTAGTAACGATTGATTTTCGGAATTTAAGGAATAGAAAATCTTCATAATCTAAATAAGATTTGATTCTTAGGTAATTGCGGAAGTTAGGATTTCCTTTGATTAAATGTGTAATCTGCCTCGATTGCTATGTCTGATATTTCGCTATAAATTACCACTTCCGTTTCATTATTTTCACCACTCCTACATCTTCTTACTTATTTCATACTTCCAAAAGATTGTGAAATGCTTAATCCAGTTCTGATTCTTGATATTTTCTTGGCTATCGTATCCTTCATTCTTCTTTTTCATCTGCCACCAGAGGAAGTTATTTTCTTCTACTATTACCTTGGGGTTATAGTATTTTTTATTCTCCCGTCTTTATATTGCTATACGCATTGATATACACGATTTGTAATATATGTGTTGTTGTCAGGCTTTATATTTTTCCTTATATTTAGGAGTTCCATGCTTTCGTTTTTCCTTCCCGACTTCAAGTCAAGCGAATAATGGTCCACAATTCGTAGGTATGGAGTTTTGGATGAACATAGTTAATGTTCTGAGAAGGTAATCGTAATGGCACGATCTTGATTTGTCAAATTACCAGAATATCCGGAAAAGACCGAATCATCAAGAAAAATATTTTCTTGAAATGTTTAGAGGTTAACTAGAATACAAAAGTCGTGTAACATGGCACATGATGACGTTATGATCTGTGAATCATCACGTTCCATTTAAAAAACTCAGCATGACTTATTGTAATATAATCACGTTGATCAAGTGTAATTATATTATACTAACTCATGCTTCAGTTCCCAACACTACTTCAAAAAAATTCATATTTTAAATATGAACTTTTCAGAATTTAGAAACTAAGACAGTTTCCTTTCTAATGTAATATTGATATCGCGAATAGATAAATGATTTCAGATAAGAATAGTTATGAAAATATCTTCAGAAATATTGAGGATATTTATAATGAAAGACACGATGATATCTTAGAATTTCTAATATCGAAAGATGATGAAGAAGATTTGTTCGTAACGGATTTTGAGTCAGGAGCAAGGTATTCGTTAATGACTTCAGTAGATACTGAATCATTTGGATTCTTTGAAGGTAGATTTCGTCTTTGTGATTTGTCCACAGCTTCCTTCATGGTTTGCTCAATCCGTTTTCCAACACCAAACTTTCTCTCTTTCTGTGCTTTTCCAACACACTACTCTTTATCATTAAACTTTCGACTATTAAAGTCATTCACAGTTTTTGCTGCTTCATCAGCATTTTTCCAAAGTTCGGAGAACTAGTTTCGCAGTTTGGGGTGTTTTTCTGAAACTTCACATTCGAAGTAAGTAAGTCTAGGAGATGGATATTATATGTATATATATTACTGTTGGCGTAGAATTGCTGCGAAATTCGAAATACTGATTGCTAATTCCCGGTAGTTGGAACGGCAACTATTGTTACAAGATGTGGATGAGTACATGATAGGGATTCAATGATTAATTATAGTGACTTTTCGAAGAAACTTAAGCCACAGATTAATGAAGTTGCTGGTAAATTTACTGATAATGTGGTGGGACATGAAAGGTTCCCCTGTAACAAGAACGTATATGTCCAGATTACAATAAGGCTAATCTGAAAAGTCGAAGTTGACTGGTTGGAAGTTTGGTAAAACTGGATACTTTGAAAAGGGATTGCAAGATTATTTTCGGTAAAAACAATGCTAAAGGATCTTGCACAGTTTTGAAGTCAAAGTATAGCTTTGAAAGATGTAGAGATCTAAGAGTGATGTCACAGGTTCAGAGTTATGATTTGGATTTTGATTCGTCAATATTAGAATATGTAATCGAATTTGTATGAGAATGATTGTGTTTTGCAGTTAAGGTAGTGAGTATAGTTAATGATTTTTGAATCAAAGTTGAAGAATGTACAGTGTAACATATTAATTGTGAATTTATATATCTCTCGGGTATTACCTACCCGTTAAAATATTCTTACCATTAACAGTTTGTACAAAAGAATTTTCTTAATTACAATCTTTATGAAAATATACCTACATATATATTTTCCTTAGATGTAATCATGGATTTAATGAGTTAACATAATATTAATCTCATCTGGTTTTCGACTAGGACTAGAATATATAATCTCTAAAACTTTTAGAAACTACATATTCTCTGCAAAATATTTCTTTGATGAGGTTATGAATCAATACTTCATCGTTTGTTGTTGTTGGTATTCTTTGGTATCTATGGTGCGTATGACGATGATGTTCGACGTACAGATTGTGATGTTGAGGTGTGGGATGTAGATGTTGTTGGTGGTGGTGGTGATGGTACTGTTGGTGTTGCTGATGGTGGTACTGTTGCTGCCGGTGCTGCTGCTGATGCTTGTAACCTTTGCACCACATTCTCCAAAGCCACTACCCGAGCGCGAAGCTCGTTGAATTCTTTTATTACACCGGGGTGATTGTCAATTTGGACGAGTGGACGAATAAGATCTAGAATTTGAGATAATATATAATCATGACGTGACACTCTGGAAATGAGAGAGAAAATGGTGTCTCGAATAGGTTCGCCGGTAAGTGCTTCAGGTTCTTCGCCAAGAGGGCAATGTGGTGGATGGAAGGGATCACCTTCTTCTTGTCTCCAATGACTAAGCAGGCTACGAACCCATCCCCAATTCATCCGGAATAGGTGATGGCTGATTGGTTAATCCATTTCGGTTACACGGTCTTCAGAATTCAGGTGAATATCCATATCGGAATAGCTGTCGAAGTTTAAGGAATTTGAACTAGATACGGGATCCATCTTGTATAATTAGGGAGATGATTTTTGATATGAATTAGATTATAGAATTTAGTTTGGTATTCTTCAATACATAATTTACATATGTATATATAATACCAAATTCCATAAATCAAGAAGAAATTTTCGGAAGGTGTCAGGAAAAGTTTACAGTAATAGATACGCTAAGATATGAATTTTTGTCTATACACTATTTATGCAATAAATGCAGGAGAACGTGTCTAGACTTAAGAATGATAAGCATGTAATTTTCGACAAGAAATGATAAGCAAAACTTTTAACATGCATTCACGGTCGAAGTCCAGACTTACTAATGCATCTTAACAACTATCAGTTAGACACATTCATGCAAGACCTGGTTCGCTAGGACCAACGCTCTGATACCAACTGTGACGATCGCTCCAAATCCATATGGACGAACACGTCATTCATCGATTTCATTGCGAGGTATTTGACCTCTATATGAAACATTTTGTAAATATTGCATTCTTTTGAAAAGGTACACCATAAATGAATATTTAAATCAAAGGTTTTTGACATCTGATGATTTCTACATATAGACAATCACCGTAATATAATAGTTTACAAAAGTACTTCCGTTGACAGTGCAGTCAAAATAAGATACATGGTGATGATTTGGTGAATTCAACGTTTCCTTGAAAAATATGCCATGTAAGACTCCATGCACATAGCTTGTCTAACATATAAGCAAACAGCGGAAGACTTCGAGGGAACCTGAGAATAAACATGCTAACAAGTATCAACACAAAGGTTGGTGAGTTCATAGTTTTAATGTTTTGCATAATCTGTACATAAAGGTGGATCACAAGATTTCAGTTGTTTCATCCAGAAACGTTTATCAAAATATTCTACAAGATTGAGCACCCTGGTAACTAAGATTTAACGTTATAATAAGTACCCCTGTTTTAACATACATGCAACCAACATGTACAATACACGCAAACCAACGTGTACTAAACTCAAATAGCATACGTCTGTTTTATAGTTCAGGCTAGGGTTTCTATACCTGGAACAGACGGGGATGTCAAGCCCTATGGATCCATATATAACTACTCGCGCCCACCAGTTCTTATAACTGGCAGTTACTAGTTACCAAAGCTAAGGGATTTTCGGTTCAAACTCGGTGTAGAATTTAGTATGTACTTGTATCCATTGCGTTTAAAATAAAGTGCATGTATTCTCAACCCAAAATATAGATTGCAAAAGCAATTAAAAAGGGATCTATAAACTCACCTTAGTAGCATATAAAGTCGTTCACCAAAATGTGACCGAAACTCGGATTACCAAATAACCGTAGATCTCAACCTAGAGAACATATATTGGTCAATAAATGTCTATCAAGCTAGGTCAGGTCATAATGTATCACAATCCTAATGCTCGAGATCGACATACAAAAGTTATCCAAAGTCGTTTCAAAAAGTCAATTTTGACAATAGTTCAACAAAACGAGACGTATCTTATATAAGGATTCATTTACTTGGTTGATAATATTAAAAAATCCAATTTATCAATCTTACAAACAAGTTGTTTAATATTAATTGCAGATTCAAAAGCAATTCTAATTAACGTCAATCATAATTCAGTTGACCATATCTTTTGATTCGTTCATCGAAATTACGCGATTTCTAAATAAAAAGTAATTGATTTTTCGCCAGCTTTCCAAAAACATGTATATCATATACCTTTTACTAGCAATATATGTATTTAATTCGTGATTTATTATAAACTGTTTAACGACGAAATTTAGCATACAAGCATGCATAAACATATATACTCGAGGACTATACATGGATACACAATTAATATATAAAAGATAAGATATGAATGCTCACGTATCAATATCGTGATTCAATATTGCAGGAAAGTACGTAGACGCAACAGAGATGATAAACACTGGGTTTGACTTGCCAATAATACCCACGTACATTACCCATAACCTTCATAGCTATAACCCATAATTTCCTTAGCTCTATCCCGCTTGAAAACCCATTTTGAAAGTGACACGCTCATGACTTCGTCGTAGTATTTTATGTATAATACTACTACTAATAATAATACTAATAATAATAAAAATTCTAATAATAATAAAAATACTAATATTAATATTAATAATAATAATAATAATAATAATAATAATAATAATAATAATAATAATAATAATTAAATAAATAAATATAGAGTAAGATGGATGATATATGTGTGTGTGCAATTCAGTGAACGAGCTCGACTTTTATAGGCCTTTCCTGAAATTTTGCCTCATGCGATCGCATGGTTTCGAAGGCCTTTGGCCATGCGATCGCATGGCCTCTCATTACAGCTCACATTATTTTGTTGTTTTGCTTGTCGACGTATTTAAATATAATATATATAATATATATAATTTAAATTAATTAATTATATATTATATTATATTCTCATGCCTAGTTAACTTGAAATCTTGGTTCCGATGTCTTGTACGTTTACGTTTGACTTATGTCCCGCTTCCGGTTTCTCGAACGCATTTTCGTACACTTAGAAAACTAATACTTTTCGTTTCGCGAATCGTACCTTTGTCAAAATATAGTCTTAAATTATTCATAAACTATACCACTAGAGATGTAACTTATACATTTGAGTGTTTTGGTCATTTACTTCTATAAATCATCATCTCGCAATTTGTTAATATATATATAATAACAATTCGTTTTATGACCAAGTTAATATTATATTTTATCGTATTGTTAAATATATATTTTCAATATTAATAAACACGTTTTAAAATACATATAGCAAGTTATTCATATATCTAATTCCAACAGTTAATATTCCTTATTATTGTATGTGTCCAAATTACGTTATTTAAACAAACACTTTACCATTTATTCCGAATACCGTTAAAAAAAATGATTTCTCAAATCAACGTGGACCTTACAACAGAGACCCGTAACAATATTATAATCATTAAGAGACTCAATAAATATCTTTTAATTCAATCGTTTGGCCTAATCTTTTAACTCCGTAGTTAAATATATCAATCAGATAATCAAATCAATAAGTTTAATGCACAGTATCATATACTCAACACTTTGTTACGTTTTCAAGTTATAGTATATATATGTATCTATTTACATATAATTGTTCGCGAATCGTTGAGAACAATTGAAGGGTATTTGAATAGTTCAAGAATTTTGAGATTCAGCTTTACAGACTTTGCTTATCGTGTCGGAACGTTATAGATTAAGTTTAAATTTGGTCAGAAATTTTCGGGTCATCACATTCGCCATTTAGCTGTATGAATAAGAAATAGAATACCATAAGATGTTTATAATAAAGCACATATCTCTATTCTTATTTGCCTTTGAAATCCTTTGTATTTTCAAGTTTTATAAATTTTATGATTTTCTAAGTTATAAAAATCATTTATTCTAACCATGAACAAGTAATTGATAAACATGACATTCATATGATATTCATTACAGTAAAAATTCATCATACAAAGTCAATTATATAACACAAAGAATCAGAACAACACTTAGTCAATTTGAAGCACCAATCAAGCAGATTCAGTAGTCATGAAAACTTGAGATTTTGTAACCAAATAAGCTTGAGTTTTCATATCAAGGACTTAAATAAAGCATGCAAGATTTTACAAGTTGAAAATCACATTATTTTTAAAGTACCAAATTACAGATTCGGTATCATGCCAAGATCAGATTCGGTATCTTCAAAAATCACATATAATCACCCAAACATGCATATTCAGTCATATATGATGCAAAAACATAGTCATAATCAATTAACAACTCAAACAAATCAGAAAAACATGTTAATCTATTGAACAGACTCAGTAAACATGTAATCAGAAAAACTCAATTAAATATGTAATCAGACTCGGTTAATTGATAGATCAACTATTTTAACAAAGATTTGACAAGATTTCACGTTAATTAACCAAATCAGATGAGTTTAATCTAAGAATTAAGATGTTCGACTCAGATTCGGTAAAATCAACTCTTTTTCAAAATTAACTGTCACAATCCTGTAATTTGCAAACTTTTCTTATTTGTAAGTGTTCATTTATCTCAGATCTACAACATGTGATATTTAAATTTGATTAAAACAAGAATATACCAAAGATTTGAAGATACAGAGGGACGGATTCGGTAGATTAGGTAGATTCGGTAGGTTTTGTCAGATTCGGTATGCAATTAAGAAAAAGTGAGAGAAAGTTTGACTTTGACCCTGCTATTTATAGATACCGAATGTTTTGATGACATGGGCTTTACCGAATGGGCCTTAAATACCGAATGCAGTCCATTTTCCAAATTTTAAACAAAATTACTTCAAATTTTGACAAATCTTTAACAAAAATCATTCAAGATTATCACATTTTCAATGAAAAATATTTCTGAGACAAAACCTTGAAAAACTTTGAACTTACCGAATCTGTGCTGTTGGTTTTCAGATTCGGTATAATGCTAAAAATAGCATTTATTCAGTAAAATTCAAATCTTTTTGGATTTTATCTTTTCCAATTTTTATGAATTTTCTCAAAATAAGATTTGTACTTAGAAAAGCTTTGAATTATGAACAAAGTACAAACCTTCAGTGATACCAATTGTAAAAACGGGTTGCATACTGAGATGTATACAAGCCTTAGTGAATTATTTCAGATATAAAACAAAGAATTTATGAATTCACTTTCGAAAAATAATTTTCTGTTCAATTTTCTCCCTTTTTCTCCCCCTCAAAATGTGATATACAAGTAAGTAAATCACCATTTTGAAATATTCCCAAGTAAATGAATTAACTCCCCCTTGAAATATGATATCAATGAGTTACCTCCCCTTTTGTAACCATTGAAACTTAATCCCAGGAAGTTAATAGAAATCTAAAACATCTCCCCCTTGAAAAATAATATCTAAAGCAGAAGGAATCAGTTGCTCCCCCTAGAAAGTATCTACTCCCCCTAGACACAAGATCCCAAATATAAGTCCCAAAATATATAAGGAATGTCAAGCATTATATTCTACCATGCCAATTTCTTTGATCAAGAATTGTAGCCTAAGTTCATCTAAGGGCTTAGTAAACATGTCAGCTAATTGCACTTTGTTAGGCACAAAGTATAACTCTACATCCCCTTTCTCTACATGGTCCTTAATAAAATGATAACGAATATCTATGTGTTTAGTCTTAGAATGCTGGACCGGGTTGCTTGTAATTGCAATAGCACTTTGTGAATCACAGTAAATTGGGGTCTTAGAAATCTTAAAGCCATAGTCCAAAAGTTGAATTTGCATCCACAAAACTTGTGAACAACAGTGAGCTGCAGCAATGTACTCAGACTCAGCTGTTGATAAAGACACACAGTTCTGCTTTTTGGATGACCAACCAACTAGCCTATTCCCCAACATCTGAATTGATCCAGATGTGCTCTTTCTATCAACATGGCAACCGCCATGATCCGCATCAGTATAAGCAGTGAGATTGAAATCGGATCCATGAGGATACCAGATTCCAAGGTTAGGTGTACCTTTAAGGTACTGGAAAATCCTAACAACCGCTTTGGAGTGGGATTTCTTAGGGTTTGACTGAAAGCGTGCATAGATAGTTACAGCAAGTGTAATATTTGGTCTACTCGCAGTCAGATACATTAAGGAACCAACCATACTTCGATAAAGCGTAATGTCAAAGGGTTCCCCATCAGCATCAGCATCCAGTAAAGTACTCATTGGGGTTGTCATTAATTTTAAATTAGTCATTTTAAAACGTTTAAGCATATCATTGATATACTTTGTTTGACTGATAAAAATCCCATTTGGTAATTACTTTACTTGTAACCCTAAGAAGAAATTAAGCTGGTCAAGCATGCTCATTTCAAATTTGTTGGCCATAAGGTCACCAAATTCTTTGCATAAGGCCGGGGACGTGGAACCAAAAATAATATCATCAACGTAAATTTAAACCAAAATAATGTGACCGTGGTTTTTACGGATGAAAAGCGTTGTATCAATCATTCCACGAGAGAAGCCGTTATCCAGCAAATACTTCGTCAAGGTCTCATACCATGAACGTGGTGCTTGCTTCAGACCATACAAAGCTTTCTCCAAGTAATAGACGTGGTTTGGATGAATGGGATCGACAAAGCCTTCTGGTTGATCAACAAAAACTTCTTCTTGAAGGTGACCATTCAGAAATGCAGTTTTCACATCCATTTGAAACACCGTGAACTTCATATGAGAAGAAAATGCAAGGAAAAGACGAATAGCCTCAATCCTAGCAACCGGAGCAAATGTTTCGTCATAATCAATACCCTCTTGTTGTCGATATCCCTTGGCCACAAGACGTGCCTTATTTCGAACCACAATTCCATCAGAATCCTTCTTGTTCTTAAAAATCCACTTAACCCCTATCGGTCGTTGACCCATTGGTCTTGGAACTAATCGCCATACTTTTAACCGTTCAAATTGATTGATCTCTTCTTGCATTGCTAACACCCAGTTCGGATCTAGTAAAGCTTAAGCAACCGTTGTTGGTTCAATCTTACTAAGAAAGGCAGTGTATAGACACATATTCCAAGTAGCCCTTCGAGTTGAGACTGGAGCAGATGCATCACCAATAATAAGATCTATCAGATGACTTTTAGTCCATCGGTTGTTATGTGGAAGAGGTTGTACATCAGTGGTATCCATGGAAACATCCACCATTTTTTACATTGAGCCTTGATCCGCTTGATCTGATGTAACACCTTCTAATGGATTCATATGAGCGTCTGGAGAAACAACTGGAGTTGTATCGACGGATGAATCTTGAATTGATTCAAGATTATCAGTAATATGATGTAGATGGGAGGATGAAGAAGCAACAGGTGAATCAGTTGGTGTTGTATCTTCATCAAAAAGACTTGATTGACTCTCCACGGTAGTTGACTGTGATGGTGTAACCGGTACGGCTTGAACATTTGAATTTCGTTGAGGAGCATAGAGACTATCAAACAAGATATCCAGTTCCTCTGATGTTACCATAGGAACACCCCTTTTCAAGAAAATTGAATTTTGCGCGGAAGAAGTAGTAGCCAGGTTAGGATCGGGTTTTGAACTGAGTTGTTCAAAGCCATTCTCGATAACTCATCGAACCTTACATTGATACTTTCCTTGATCGTCTTCGTCTATTTGTGATAGACACGATAGGCAACTTTGTTCAAAGAATAACCGAGAAAAATGGCCTGATCGCCATGAGGATCAAACTTTCCGAGGCTGTCAAAATCGGTAAGCACATAGCATATACAACCAAAGACACGAAAATATTTCACATTCGGGCGTCTACCATATAGTAACTCATAAGGAGTTTTATCAAAATGTTTATGAATGATGCAGCGATTTTGGGTATAACATGCAGTGGAAATGGCCTCCCCCCACATTTTCGGAGGTAGTTTGGAGTAAGCAAGCATCGTTCGAGCTGTCTTGCACAACGTACGATTACGTCGTTCGACTACTCCATTCTGTTGAGAGGTTCGTGCAGTAGAGAACTGATGTTCAATACCTTGGTCTTTCAAATAACTATCAAGCAGGTCATTCTTAAATTTCGTCCCATTATCAGTTCGAATACTCTTAACATATTTGTTAAAAGAGTGTTGAGTCTTTTTAATGAACTCGATGATAATGGCGGGGGTTTCTGACTTAGTCCGGAGAAGAAAAATCCATGTAAATCGGGTATAGTCATCAACAATGACAAGCACATGTTTCCGGTCACTGAGGCTAGAAACCCTCATGGGTCCACATAAGTCCATATGCAATAATTGCAATGACGATGAAGTAGTGGGGTGTTGCTTAAGCGGATGAGAAGTCCGGTTCAGCTTACCCATCGCACATGATGGACATACATGATGCTTATCATATTGAAAGCTTGGAATATCATCAACTAAGTCTTTAGAGACTAGTCGATTAATACCCTTGTAATTCAGGTGTGACATCCGGTGATGCCATAACCATGAATTCTCCTTCATTGACCGAGTAACCAAACATATGGTTTCATGTGATGGTGCATCATTGAGGTCAATAGTATAAAGTGAAGCACAACGTTTACCAACAAGGAGATCTTTTCCATTGGTGGATTGCACCAAGCAGTGACGACGTTCAAACAGAACTTTAAGATCTCCGTCACAAAATTGGCTGACATTAAATAAACTGCACCCAAACCCTCAACATATGAGACCCATTTCATCGTTATGCCATTCTTCACAAAATCTCCATAACCCGTTATTGCTGCAATCTCATCATTTCCAAAAGTAACCGTTCCAAGGAATTTGTCAACGAAATTGACAAGCAAGGATTTATCGCCCATCATGTGTCGAGAACAACTGGAATCGATATACCAAACACAGATGTCGAAACCTTGTAAACTTTAATGTAACATCCTACCTTTGGGCCTAGTAGGTAATGACTTATTTACCCTTTTGTGCTAATATTGTGATTTTAATAATTATATGTTTTATAATTATTGGGTATGGGATAATGTGCGTTTTGTGAAAAGGGTCACAAACCATATTTTCTTTTGTGATTTGGATTTAAAATGACTAAGTTATTAAAGATTTTGAGTTTCAGATAACTGGTAAATACCCGTGTGTTAGACGGGAGAGCTTACCTTAGTGTGAAGAAACCTAAAATTAAAAATATACTCTGTACGTTCATTACTTGCTAATTTTAGCAAGAACATAACCCTAAACACCCTTTTTGCTATCAAATTATTAAAATCAAGAAGTGTAATTCGAAGATAGTAATTTTGTTCATCAGATTGTAGTGATTTCAAGCATCAAAACAAGGTAAAAATCTCAGATTTTGGTGAATTCAAATGGGTTTTATGTGGGTTTTGAAAAAGTAATCTTTTGATGATCAATTCTTTCTTGAATGTGTTTGTGATGTTTGTTTGAGGTTAGAAATAGATCATATATGTGTTATATAGTGTTCTTGGGTCATTGGATTGATCAAAACTTGCAAAAATCGAGTTTTTGGGTCAAAATGGCAAAAAAAAACAGAGAGCTGGAATGTTCTAACAGCTCCCACACTTCTGAAAGGTCACTCATACGAGTGACCACGTGTTTGAGGCTCAACCACGCGGTTGAGGACTCACTCGCACGAGTGAGGTCTCGTCCGCGCGAGTGAGCACTGGTCAGTTTTTGGTAAAATTAAAAAGGCTGTAACTTTCAAACCGTAACTCCGTTTTTGACGAATAAACTATCGTTGGAATTGTCTTGAGGAGTAGATTCTAATAATAAGGTTTTAAAACACTGAATCAAATTTTAGTTTGGGTGTAAAAATCTCGGATTGCAACTGTGCTGCTGTACTTGCTCAACCGTGCGTCTGAGGCACTCACTCGTGCGAGTGAGGTGTCCATTCGCACGAGTGAGACACTTAACCGTGTGAGTAGGTTTTATAATCACTATTATTAAGTGATAGGTCAGTCATGCAAGTGAGGATACTCACCCGTCCGAGTGAGCATAGTCAGTCGCACGAGTGAGACCTCATCCGTGCGAGTGACAGTGTTTTTATGTTGGGTTCAAGTGCAATTCTGACCCATTTACTGTATTGCTGTGATATTTATGTTAATGAGTAATTGATTGAGAAGTGTACTAACTAGAGAACTGATATTCTCAGGTGATAAACAAAAAGGTGAAGGCTCAGTGATATAAGACAACTGAGTACTTGTGCTTCCAGGTGAGTAGAATTATCTTTATGGGCATGATTATACAGTGACAAGTGTAGTGATTAGTGCCATGCTTATAATTAGACTGGTAATGAGTCTGTGACCAGTGCAGTGACTATATGTGATTATGTGCGCACCCATGAACGTCGAGGTGTTTACAACTGCTTTATTAAATGCTTTTGAAATATATTTTGAACTGAGAATACATGAAATGATTTTATAAATGTTTGATGGAATAGACACAAGTACTTAAAAACATTATACGAATGAGTTATGAGTACACCGAATATCACCCCTTTTAGTCTGGTAATCTGAGAATTAGGGAACAGACACCCTAATTGACGAGAATCCTAAAGATAGATCTATGAGCACTAACAAGCCCCAGTCAGAGAATTTAAACTGCTTTAGTACTTCGAAATAGGTGTACAACCGCCATCTTTAAAAGATATGATCTGTTTGTGAGGTGTACACAACCATCATATTTAAAAGAGTGGCCTGATTGTATGGTTTTTGCATGACCGTGCGAAATGCCGGTATGCGGGGGATATTCTAGATGCATTTTGTTAACGTCGATTACCAGGTGTTTGTAGTTCGTATGAATGACTTTTATACACAGGTTATGTGTATTAGTTTTTGTGCACGAGATATGTATACAATTAATAAAATTCGCGAGGCAACCTACGAGGGAGAAAAGGATACGAACCTACTCTGCTAAGCATTATGAAATATGGTTTCGTACACGAGATAGGTGTACTGTATTTAAATCTTGTGGTATATTAAAATGATGAATTTTACTGTTTACGATAAACCTATGAACTCACCAACCTTTTGGTTGACACTTGAAAGCATGTTTAATCTCAGGTATGAAAGAAATCTTCCGCTGTGAATTTGCTCATATTAGAGATATTACTTGGAGTCATTCATGACATATTTCAAAAGATGTTGCATTCGAGTCATCGAGTTCATCAAGATTATTATTAAGTCAATTATAGTTGGATATATTATGAAATGGTATGCATGCCGTCAACTTTCGATGTAAAGAAAGTTTGTCTTTTAAAAACGAATGCAATGTTTGTAAAATGTATCATGTAGAGGTCAAATACCTTGTGATGTAATCAACTATTGTGAATCGCTTATAATGTATATGAACGGGTCATTTCAGTTGGTATCAGAGCGGTGGTCGTAGCTAACCATGTCTTGCATTAGTGTGTCTAACTAGTAGTTGTTAGGATGCATTAATGAGTCTGGACTTCAGCCTAGTAGTTGTTAGGATATATTAATAAGTCTGGACTTGAACCTGGTCTGCATGTCAAAAGTTTTGCTTATCATTTTCTTGCCGAAAATTATCTTCTTATCATTCTTAGTCTAGACACATCATACTGTAATGATTTCATAAATAGTGTATAGACAAAATTCATATCTTAGCGTATCTGTTATTGTTACCTTTGCCTGACAGATTCCGTAGATTCCTCCGTAACTTATGGAATTTTAGTATTATATATGCATATGTAAATTATGTATTGCAGGGTACTAATCTACATCCTATAATCTATTTCTTATCGAAAATCCTTCATCTGATTGTACGAGATGAATCCCTCAACTAGTTCGAGTCCCTCAGATTCTGATAGCTATTCCGATAGTTATTCTGACAGCTATTCCGACATGGATATTCACCTAAGCTCCGAAAGCAGTGTAAACAAAATGGATCAACCAATTAGTCATCTTCAATTCATCTGATGGGTTCGTAGTCGACTTGACCGATGGAAACGAGAAGAAGTTGATCCTTTCCACCCACCAACCTACACTCTTGGCGAAGAATCTGAAGTACTTACCGGCGAACCTATTCGAAACACCATTTTCACACTCATTTCCAAAGTATCTCGCCACGATTATATTCTATCAAAAATTCTAAACCTTATTCATCTGCTCGTTCCGACCGACAATCATTCTGGAGTAATGGGAGAAGTTAACGAGATTCGCGCCCGAGTTGTAGCCTTGGAAAATATGGTGCAAAACGTACCAGCTTCAACAACGTCACCGGTACCAACAGTACCACCAACATCAATACCAGTATAACCAACAACCCAAGTTTCAACATTACACGCCTCAACATCTCATTATGTACCTCGAGCATAATCATTGTTCTACGAATCATTCTACATCATTATTCTTCGTTCTACATGACGATTATATAATTTCTAATGTTTTAGAGATTATGTATTCTAGTTCTAACGGTAAATCAAATGAGTTTAATATCATATTAACTCATTAAATCCATGATTACATCTGAAGAAAATATATATGTATATACGTTTTCATAAAGATTGTAATTAAAAATTCTTTCGTACAAACTGTTAATGGTGAAAATATTTTAACGGGTAGGTAATACCCGAGGAATATTTAGATTTCACATTAATAATTAACACTGTACATTCTTCAAACCTGATTTGACAGTCAATTACTATCCTACTTACATCCACATATATACGCATCCGTTCACCACAGAATAACCATTTTCATTCAATTTCATATTTGGATTTTGACCTATCAGAATCCAACGAGTGGCATAATGAAGAAAATATTGGACAAAATAAAATTTGTTAGAAACAAACAAATTAACTATGAAAAATTCTGTTAAGAAATCATGCTAACAAAATCCTAGCTAACTGTTCCTAGCTAACTGTTAATTTCTTATTACATTTAATTATCGCAATTTATTTATCATAATTTTTATTCTCGCAATTTTATTATTTTCATTTAATTTCTGTTATTTATTTTACGCACTTTATTTATCGTCATTAAAATAATGTTATTTATGCATTTAAATATCGGGACACGTATACAAGGTTTTGACATATCATATCGACGCATCTATATATATTATTTAGAATAACCATAGACACTCTATATGCAGTAATGCTCGAGTTAGCTATACAGGGTTGAGGTTGATTCTACAATAATATATATACTTTGAGTTATGATCGAGTCTGAGACACGTATACAATGGGTCATGATGCGTATTAATTAATTCGAATATAATATATTAAACTATATATGAATTATTGAACTGCAAACTATGGACTACTAATTGTGAACTAATAACATTGGACAATTAAAATGAATTAAAATACTGATTATAACATATGAAACTAAACATTTCTTCAAGTTTAACTCTTGATTTCATCTTAAACCTCATTTGTATCTTTACGATTACAATCTGCGTTCAAATCTGTCATGATTCTTGAAAACACCTCAATCGAGAGGATGCACCAACCGCACTTCATCTACGGAAGAAAAGATTGATGCATATAGTTATGCACCTGAAAACACTCGGAACCTGAGTAAACGTTTAACACATATTTTTGCTAGCTCCTTTGGCATTGCTATTACCAAAAATAACATTGCAATTCCTTTCCAAAGTAGCCAATTTTGTCACAGCTTCAGCAAATCAATTTCGACTTTTCATTCGAATAAACTCTATTATAACTTTGATATATAAGTTGCCTTTCGTCATCGTTACCGGGAAACCGTTTATATCTCACCACATTAGCAGTAAACTTACCAACAACTTCGTTGATCTTTGACTTTTCGAAAAATCATTATATTTATCGAAACCCTATCCGCATCTTGTAACGATAATTGCCATACCAATTACCGAGAATCAGCAATCAGTATTTCGAATCTCTCAGCATTTCTACATCAACAGTTATATGTATACATATAACATTTATCTCTTAGAATTATGATTTTTCCATTCTGAAATTCTAAAAAGTACCAAATCTGCGAATAAATTCTTTGAGTATTAAAAGAACTGATAAAGCAGCAAAAACTATAGATGACTTTAACAGTCAAAAGTTGATGATAAAGAAGGATACGATGGAAAAGCTCAAAAGAAAATTTAATACTGGAAAACGGATTGAGCAAACCATGAAGGAGGATGTGGATAAATCACAAAGACTAAACCTGCCTTCAAAGAGTCCAAATGATTCAGTATCTGCTGAAGTTGTTAACGAATACCTTGCTTCTGACTCTAAACTTTTACGGACAAATCTTCATCATCATCCATCTATATTAGAAATTCTAAAATATCATCGTATCTTTCATTATAAATATCCTCGATATTTCTGAAGATATTTTCATAACTATTCTTATCTAAAATCATTTATCTCTTCGCGATATCTGTGTTATATCAGAAAGGAAACTATTTTAGTTTCTAAATTCTGAAAAATTCGAATTTAAAATATTAATGTTTTTGAAGTAGTGTTGGGAATTGATGCATGAGTTATTATAATATAATGACACTTGATCAACGTGATTATATTACAGTAAGTCATGCTGAGTTTCTAATGGAACTTGATGATTCACGAACCATAACGTCATCAGGTGCCATGTTACACGACTCTTACATTCTACCTAATCTCTAAACATATCAATAACATATCTCTTGATAGTTCTATCTTTTCTCTTGAATTCTGGTAATTTAACCAATCAAGATCGTACTATTACAATTTATCTCTTGGAACGATAGCTATGTTCATTTCGAATTTCATATCTATGAAATCTGGACCATTATTCGCTTGACTTAAAGCCGGGAAGAGAAAACAAAAGGATGGAACTCTAAAATATAAAGGAAATGAAGGGGGTGGATTTATAGTGAAATAACCGATAAAGAAATCAAGGCAGATTTCTGCATTTAATTAGGGAGATCCTAATTTCCTTATTCCCAAGGAAATCAGATCTTATTCAGATTTCAAGGATTTTCTTTAAATCCCTTAAATTCCGAAAAACAATCATGTCTACGTCAAAAATTAAGAAGAATCTTTATTTCTCATTTTACTATTTTGTGATAGCTTCACCCATACTCTTTGAGTAATCGAATTATTTTATCGATATTACTCAACAGTGATAAAACTCTAATTTATGACACATATGAGTCATGAAAACATATTTATTGTCAACCATGACCATCCCAATCAAATTTCGGGATGAAATTTCTTTAACGAGTAGGTACTGTGATGACCCGGAAATTTTCGACCAAATTTAAACTTAATATTTATATGTTTCCAACCCGATAAGCAAAGTCTGTTATGTTGAGTCTCAAAAATTTTGGAACTATGTTCATATATTCAGTTAACCTTCGACCATTCCCGACGATTCATGAACAATTGTGTGTAAATAAATATGTATCTATATATTTATATGTAGGTATATACAATACTTAGGAATATTAAAATATAATTGAAACTCTAGAATCAAATATGTAAAATAAAACATAAAATAATTATATTGTAATATATATAAAATATATAAATATTCAATATTCAATAAACGTAATCATGATAAAATTAAATTATATAATTAATAAAATGTAATATTAATATGTTAAATATAATTACAAGCATAATTATAGTTACATTCATAATTATTAATATGAATATTGGTATGATTAGTATTATTAAAAAATATAATATGAGATTGTTATATGAAATCTGTTATATTATTATTACTATTGGCATTATTATAATTATTATTGTCATTATTGCTATTAACAATATTTTCATATTACTATTATTATTATCTTTATCAATATTATCATTATTAATATGATTACTAAAATTATTATTTTTAATTAATATCATTATTACTCTTATCATTATTAATGTTAATATTAGTATTATTATTAGTATTTCGATAGAATTATTTTATTATTTTTATTATTAGTATTAATATTTTATTATTAATAACATTATCAATATTAAAATTTCGGAATTTTATATATATATATACTCAAATATATAAATAGATGTACATAAATACATATATATATATATATATATATATATATATATATATATATATATATATATATATATAAAATATAGATATATATACATAAATAGATACACATACAAATTATAGAAAATACAGATATATATAAAAATAGATACACATACAGATTATAGATATATACGGTTAAAAAATATATATATAAACACAGGAAATTCGTATTCAGTTGCATATCATTATCAATCTGTTGTGAATTGATTCCAGTCATCGAATTCGTACTAATCAGGAATCCAAACACAAGAATGAATCCAAAATCAGTTGCCAATCCCTTTCTCCTTTTATATTTTCTATATTTGTTTTTTGTACCTGATGAATAAAAACTGTCGACCCTTTCTTCTCTATAAGACAATCGATTAATTCATATTAGTGAGACAGCTATTTGACTTTCTTCCATCATTATAAATCACAATTATTTGTAAAACATTTATCTGTATAAATTAAACAGAAATTTCTTTTAAAAACAGAAGGATACTCTGTACGCGTGATAATTTAGTCAAAAGCTCCAATTCAAATCGACTGTCAAAATCTAAAAATGCAGAAGGGATCCAAATCATGTCGTGATCCTATCTGCAAAATTTCAGTTCTTAATTCGTAAAATCAAAGTCGAATTTCGAAGTCAAAGATATATTTTCAAAAGTCAAACCTGTGTTCATCAATTAAATTTAAATTTTTTGCGATGAGTTAAGTTAAATTAATGAGTCCAATAGTTTTAAAGGGTGAATTGAAATCTATTTCGTTTTATAATTTTTGTCTAAAACGTTGTTAATTTCAAAATCAATTATTTTTTTTCCTTCCTTCAAACCGTCGAACAAGCAGGTCTGTTAAATATTTTTTTTTTTTTGTTTTCTAATAATACTAACTTTGGATATTGATAAGTTATTATTATTTTGTGTTATATAAATCGTGATTTTGAAGAATTAAGAATCCATAGTCGATTAGTGAAAACGAAGAAGAAGGTATACAGAGAGGGATAGGTTAAATATAATTATGTTATGAAATAAATCAAAAAACCAGAAATAGCGGAATGGTCTTGTGAGTGTTCGAGTATACGAGAGGTCTAGGGTTTGAGCCCCGGCAGGGGCATTCTTTTTTGCTATTTTCTTAAAGGTAGCAATCTAATTATTCTTATTATTATTATTTATTATTATTATCATTTATTATTATTATTGTTGTTATTATTATTTTTATTAGTAATATTATTCAATGTTATTATTATCATTATTCTAATTATTATTATTATTAACCTAGTTATTATTAAGATTAAAACTATTATAACTATAAATATAATAAATATTATTATTATTATTATTATTATTATTATTATTATTATTATTATTATTATGATTAAGATTGTTGTTATTAGTAATATATAACCATTTATATTGTTAGTAATATTATTGTATTATTAATATTAGTATTATTATTATAATTTCAAGGTTATTAAACATATTAATAACATAAATATATAATAAAAGATAATAGGATAAAGATTATAGAAATTAGTTATAATTATACGAATACATGTAAAAGTTATGATTATAGATACAAATTAATGTTATAAGAAACCATAGTCGTTATCATAGAAACTTGACACGAAGATTATGATTTTCATGAATAGGAATATAAAGATTATAAATATATTATTACAATTATGAAATAGAAATCTTGGATATAAAGATTAGTAGGAAAATTATTGAATTAGAATTTTAATTAATTTATGATTCATAGGAATTACTAAAATTATTATAACTATTATTATCATAGCACGACTTAGTATTATATTTGCTAAAATCATTATTTCCAATAACATTATTATTATTATTATCACTTTTATTAATATTAATATAAAATAGCACTATTTTTATTAACTTTAGTATTATCAAAATTAATAATAATTTCATAAACAAATGATCTGCATATAAAAAATATATATTTAATATACATAACTTAACTATATTAATATATCTATATATAAAATGAAAATACACATAATGAAACTTATTAATCTACTATATATAAATCACATCACTAAGAATAATATATAAGTTCGATTACGATTATGTGCATTAATAAATATACAAATGTTATAGGTTCGTGAATCCGAGGCCAACCCTGCATTGTTCAGTTGTTCAATATCGTCATATGTATTTTTACTACAAAATACAGTATTATGAGTTCATTTGATTCCCTTTTACTCTTTATATTTTTGGGACTGAGAATACATGCGCTGTTTTTACAGCTGCTTTATTACATGCTTTTGAAATATATTTTGAACTGAGAATAAATGAAATGCATTTATAAATGTTTGACGGAATAGACACAAGTACTTAAAAACATTCTACGAATGAGTTATGAGTACACCGGATATCACCCCTTTTAGTCTGGTAATTCGAGAATTAGGGAACAGACACCCTAATTGACGTGAATCCTAAAGATAGATCTATGGGCACTAACAAGCCCCAGTCAGAGAATTTAAACTGCTCTAGTACTTCGAAATAGGTGTACAACTGCCAGCTTTAAAAGATATGATCTGTTTGTGAGGTGTACACAACCATCATATTTAAAAGAGTGGCCTGATTGTATGCTTTTTCCATGACCGTGCGAAATGCCGGTATGGGGGGATATTCTAGATGCATTTTGTTAAGGTCAATTACTAGATGTTTGTAGTTCATATGAATGACTTTTATAGACAGGTTATGTGTATTAGTTTTTGTGCACGAGATATGTGTACGATTATTAAAATTCGTGAGGCAACCTACGGGGGAGAAAAGGATACGAACCTACTCTGCTAAGTATTATAAAATATGGTTTCGTACACGAGTTAGGTGTACTGTATTTAAATCTTGTGGTCTATTAAAATGATGAATTTTACTGTTTACGATAAACCTATGAACTCACCAACCTTTTGGTTGACACTTGAAAGCATGTTTAATCTCATGTATGAAAGAAATCTTTCGCTGTGCATTTGCTCATATTAGAGATATTACTTGGAGTCATTCATGACATATTTCAAAAGACGTTGCATTCGAGTCGTCGAGTTCATCAAGATTATTATTAAGTCAATTATAGTTGGATATATTATGAAATGGTATGCATGCCGTCAACTTTCGATGTAAAGAAAGTTTGTCTTTTAAAAACGAATGCAATGTTTGTAAAATGTATCATATAGAGGTCAAATACTTCGCAATGTAATCAACTATTGTGAATCGTGTATAATGTATATGAACGGGTTATTTCATTTGACACAGTGTCACTCTGATGTGTTTTGTAATAAACTATATCGTTAAATGGCTTATAGTAATAACGTAACACCAGTGTTTTGGGTAATCACATGTTTCTGTCAATAACATATGATATGTAAATTAATTAGTCTTTCGCTGTGAGTATCTTTAAAATATATCTATATATATATATATATATATATATATATATATATATATATATATATATATATATATATATATATATATATATATATATGTAAAAAGTACGGTGTTACAAGTTGGTATCAGAGCATAGGTTTGGCAATATGTGCACTGTGTAAGTGACTTACTCCCAAACTTATGAATGTGTCGTGTCAAACATCCGGGTGGGGAATAAGTGAATGTAGAAATATGTGCCTAGGTGATTGTGCTTAGTGATAGGTGCTAACAGGTTATCAACTAAACTTTTATGAGATTTTGTGTTTGCAGACAGGTATGACTGACCAGACCAGAAATAACAATGCCCCTGTGATTCCCGGACCCAGAATATTTAGAGCGCCATCAGCGGAGCATAGTCCAGAACGTGATCCAGATGATTATGTTCAACAGTTAGAAGGTCAGTTACAGGAAACTCGAGAAAAAGTGAAGGAACTAGAGGCCCAAATCAGGCATTCAACTGTGGTGTCTGAAGTTAGTGATCCACCGATACCTCCAGGGTTTATTGGTACTCAGTATATATCTGGCCCATCGGGTAGTGCTTCTCAACCATTCCAGTTTCAACCGCAAGTTCAACCTCAAATGCCAAATCAATCTTCCCAACAATATTAGTACCCTATTTAATATCAGTACGCGACAAAGAATCCATTTCAAACTACTATGTTTCAGCAAGTGGTGAAAGAGAAGAAGAAGTGTATGTTCAAGCAGTTTATGGACTGCAAACCCTCTGAGTATTCGGGTCATCGCGATCCAATTGTGACAATGAATTGATTAAGGGAAGTGGAACGGGCATTGAAAGCCTATCAATGTGAACCAGAATTACGGGTGACTTATGCTGCCGACTGTTAAAGAATCGAGCTATAGTTTGGTGGGATACAATTACTGCTCCATTATCTGAAGATCAACTCAATTAGGTCACATGGGAACAATTTTCTGCAAAGGTCCGGGAGCAGTACTGCACCAAATTTGATATCAATCGATTGAAGCAAGAGTTCATGCAAATGACGATGACTGAAGAAATGACAGCCGATGAAGCATTTGAGCAGTTTATGGACAAGTTAAGGTTCGTGCATCAGTGGATACCTGACGAACAGTCCAGAGTGCAACGGTTTGTAAAAATTTTGCGACCTGAGTATCGCACGATTGCAAGACTTGCTACGACTTTGTCACAAGTGCATATGTTGGCAAAAGTAACTGAAAGTGACATTAAGGCGGACAAAAGTGTGAAAACTGAAAATGTGTCGCAAGTGAAACCAGCAGCAAATCAGTCTACCATCAATCAAAGAAATCAAGTCAGTTTAAGCCAAAAGAGCAATCTAGCCAGGGTGGATCAGCGTCAAGTGGTCAGAAGACATGGTGTAGAATGTGTAAGTCTTCACATAGTGGGCAGTGTACAACCTTGACGAAACATTGTTTACGTTGTGGTATAGTAGGACATGAGCCTCAAGATTGTTCGTTTAAGAATAATGTGTGTTGGAACTGTCATAAAGAGGGTCACAGATCTGCAGAGTGTCCAACTGCAAGAAAGAGTTATTCCGGGGCGGGGTCCGGGACAGGGGTACGTGTTGTCTCAGCTGGGGGATCATCTGCTTCCTCTGTGTGGCAGAAGCACAAGAATCTTCCACCACCTGAAGCTAGAGTCTTTCAGATGTCAGTAGACACTGCTACTACTACTGACAATGCAATCACCGGTATGTTCTTAGTAAATTCTGTGCCGCCTCGTGTACTATTTGACTGTGGAGCAAATCGCTCATTTGTGCCAACTACATTTTGTGCTAAGTTAAATGTGCCTGTTAGTGTATCAAATAAACCCTTAAGTGTCAAAGTGGGTGATGGTAGAACTGTTCCAGTCACAAAGTTTGTGTCTGAAATTACTATTGACATAGAGGGTAGCCTTTTCCCTGTGACTTGCCTAGTGATGCCTAAACCAAGCTTTGATGTAGTCTTAGGCATGAATTGGCTTAGTGATCATAAGGCCAGTATTAAGTACGATAGGAAAATTATCTCTTTTCCGGTGGCTGGTGGGAAACAGGTAGTGGCTCGTGGTGATCGCGGCGGGTTCCGTTGTCCATTATTGTCGATGATGAAAGCTCAGAATTCTTTAGCCAAGGGATGTGATTCTTTCTTAGCCTATGTGATCGATGTAAAGAAGGAAAAAAAAGTAGTGTCCGATATTCCGGTAGTGTCTGAATATCCAGAAGTGTTCCCCGATGAATTTCCAGGCTTACCGCCGATCAGGGAAGTTGAATATAAGATCGAGTTAGTTCCAGGGGCTACGCCGGTTGCTAAAGCTCCGTATAGATTAGCTCCTTCAGAAATTCGTGAAATGATGTCCCAAATTCAAGAACAGTTGGACCGCGGGTTCATTCGTCCGAGTTCTTCGCCGTGGGGTGCACCAGTGTTATTCGTGAAAAAGAAATATGGTACGCTCCGAATGTGTATAGATTATCGTGAACTAAATAAAAGAACAGTGAATAATAAGTATCCGCTCCCTAGGATATATGACTTATTTGATCTGCTTCAAGGAGCTTCGTTCTTTTCGAAAATAGATCTACGTTCGGGATATCACCAGGTTCGTGTTGCTGAATCTGACATTCCTAATACTGCATTTCATACTCGTTATGGTCATTATGAGTTCTTAGTGATGCCGTTTGGATTAACCAACGCTCCAGCAATTTTCATGGATCTTATGAATAGAGTGTGTAAACCGTTTTTGGATAAGTTTGTTATCGTGTTTATTGATGACATCTTAGTGTACTCCAAAACCGAATCCGAGCATGCTGAGCATTTAAGACTAGTGTTGAAACTTTTGAAACGTGAACAATTGTATGCAAAGTTTTCAAAGTGTAAGTTCTGGTTACGTGAAGTTCAATTTTTGGGTCATATCTGTGCAGAAGGTATAAAAGTGGATCCGTATAAAATTGAAGCTGTGATGAATTGGAATTCACCAAAGAATTCGACAGAAATCAAGAGTTTTCTAGGATTGGCCGGTTACTACCGACGGTTTATTAAAGATTTTTCAAAGATTGCAAGTTCTTTGACAAAGTTAACTAGAAAGGATGTGTCTTTTCAGTGGGGTAATGAACAGAAAACTGTGTTTCAGACTTTGAAAAGTTTGTTGTGTCAAGCGCCAGTGTTAGCCTTACCCGAGGGAACCGACGACTTCATTGTGTAATGCGACGCGTCCTTATCCGGTTTGGGCTGTGTATTAATGCAAAGAGATCGTGTAATTACTTATGCATCTCGACAGTTAAAACCAAGTGAAAAGAATTATCCAGCACATGACTTAGAAATGGCTGCGGTAGTGTTTGCGTTAAAGTTGTGGAGACATTATCTTTATGGTACGCACTGTGTTATCTGCACCGATCATAAAAGTTTACAGTATATCTTTTCGCAAAAAGAGATAAACATGCGCCAGAGATGGTGGCAATAATTAATTAAGGATTATGACTGTGAGATCAGATATCATCCTGGCAAGGCAAACGTCGTGGCTGATGCGTTGAGTCGTAAGAAATCCACTGACAGTGTAAAGTTTATGCGAATTGAGATTGTGTCTGATTTAGTGGATCGACTAAAGATAACTCAACTTGAAGCATTGCAAGATGAACATTTAAAATCTGAGTTAATGGTGAAAAACAGAGTAGAATTGATGAATGATTATCGAGGATTAAAGACTTATCGTGAACGAGTTTGGGTACCGTTACTTGGTGGATTGAGGGATTTAATTTTAAATGAAGCACATCAATCGAGATTATCCATGCATCCCGATAGTACGAAAATGTACCATGATATGAAAGTGTTATATTGGTGGCCAACTATGAAAGCAGACATCGCGCAATACGTGGAAAAGTGTCATATTTGTGCCCAAGTGAAAGCAAAACACCAGAAACCGTATAGGTCTTTGCATCAATTAGATATTCCTGAGTGGAAATGGGAACATATCACCATGGATTTTGTGACAAAACTACCTAGAACCCAGAAAGGAAATGACATGATTTGGGTAATAGTGGACCGTTTAACCAAAAGTGCGCATTTTCTAGCTACCAGTGAGACAGCTTCGTTGACGAAATTAGCTCAGTTGTACCTGAATGAAATAGTATCGCGACATGGGATACCGTTGTCTATCGTGTCAGATAGAGATTCCCGATTTGTGTCTAGTTTCTGAAATAGTCTACAAGAAAATTTGGGTACTCGTGTCAACCTTAGTACAGCCTATCATCCTCAGACTGACAGTCAAAGTGAACGAACTATTCAAACTTTAGAGGTTATGTTAAGGGCTTGTGTGTTAGAATATGGTGGATCGTGGGATTATCATCTGCCATTGATCGAATTTGCTTACAATAACTCCTATCATTCAAGTATTGGCATACCGCCTTATGAAATGTTGTATGGTAGAAAGTTTCGAACTCCATCATGTTGGTTGGAGGCAGGTGAGAAACAGTTTGCGGGTCCAGAGATTGTGCAGCAGACTGCAGAAAAAGTGGCTATCGCACGTGAAAAGCTTAATGCTGCTAGAGATCGACAAAAGATGTATGCAAATCCTCGCCGACGACCAGTGACATTTACCGTGGGTAAACGTGTGTATTTAAAAGTGTCACCGTGGAAGGGTGTAATTCGATTCGGAAAAAGAGGAAAACTAGCTCCGAGATATATTGGTCCTTTTAGAATTCATCAAATTCTGAACGATCAAACTGTAGTGTTAGATCTCCCTCCAGAGTTAGCAGGTATTCATGAAACATTTAACATCTGCTATATTCGTAAGTGTAAAGTGGACGATGAAAGTCAGATTCTTCCTCTACAATATCTGAAAGTAGATTCTAGTAAGAAATTGGTGGAAGAACCAGTGAGGATCGTCGATAGAAAAGTGACTAGATTATGCAAGAAGCAGATTCCAATGGTGCTTGTGGAATGGAAGCATAGTTTAGGCACCAATCTGACATGGGAGACCGAGAAATTGATGACCTCTAGATACCTTCAGTTGTTTAACCTTGACCAGATTCCGAGGACGGAATCTCTTTTAAGGGGGTAGATTTGTAACATCCTACCTTTGGGCCTAGTAGGTAATGACTTATTTACCCATTTGTGCTAATATTTTGATTTTAATAATTATGTGTTTTATAATTATTGGGTATGGGATAATGTGCGTTTTATGACAAGGGTCACAAAACATATTTCCTTTTGTGATTTGGACTTAAAATGAATAAGTTATTAAAGATTTTTGGTTTCAGATAACTAGTAAATACCCGTGTGTTAGACGGGAGAGCTTACCTTAGTGTGAAGAAACCTAAAATAAAAAATATACTCTGTACGTTCATTACTTGCTAATTTTAGCAAGAACATAACCCTAAACACCCTTTTTGCTCTCAAATTATTAAAATCAAGAAGTGTAATTCGAAGATAGTAATTTCATTCATCAGATTGTAGTGATTTCAAGCATCAAAACAAGGTAAAAATCTCAGATTTTGGTGAATTCAAATGGGTTTTATGTGGGTTTTGAAAAAGTAAGCTTTTGATGATCAATTCTTGCTTGAATGTGTTTGTGATGTTTGTTTGAGGTTATAAATAGATCATATATGTGTTATATAGTGTTCTTGGGTCATTGGATTGATCAAAACTTACAAAAATCGAGTTTTTGGGTCAAAATGGCAAAAAACAGCGAGCTGGAATGTTCTAACAGCTCCCACACTTCTGACAGGTCACTCGTATGAGTGACCATGTGTTTGAGGCTCAACCACGCGGTTGAGGACTCACTCGCACGAGTGAGGTCTCGTCCGCGCGAGTGAGCACTGGTCAGTTTTTGGTAAAATTAAAAAGGTTGTAACTTTCAAACCGTAACTCCGTTTTTTAAGAATAAACTATCGTTGGAATTGTCTTGAGGAGTAGATTCTAATGATAAGGTTTTAAAACACTGAATCAAATTTAGGTTGGTTGTAAAAAGCTCGGATAGCAACTGTTCTGATGTACTTGCTCAACCGTGCGTCTGAGGCACTCACTCGTGCGAGTGAGGTGTCCATTCGCACGAGTGAGACACTTAACCGTGTGAGTAGGTTTTATAATCACTATTATTAAGTGATAGGTCAGTCGTGCGAGTAAGGATACTCACCCGTGCGAGTGAGCATAGTCAGTCGCACGAGTGAGACCTCATCCGTGCGAGTGACAGTGTTTGTATGTTTGGGTCAAGTGCAATTTTAACCCATTTACTGTATTGTTGTGATATTTATATTAATGAGTAATTGATTGAGAAGTGTACTAACTAGAGAACTGATATTCTCAGGTGATAAACGGAAAGGTGAAGGCTCAGTGATATAAGACAACTGAGTACTTGTGCTTCCAGGTGAGTGGAATTATCTTTATGGGCATGATTATACAGTGACAAGTGTAGTGATTAGTGTCATGCTTATAATTAGACTGTGTAATGAGTCTGTGACCTGTGCAGTGACTATATGTGATTATGTGCGTACCCATGAACGTCGATGTGTTTTGTGCGACGTAAGAGGTCGATTGTGTTTACCTCATTTGGGGTAATAGAATTGGGTCCAAGTGTTACTGATTAGTGGTATAGTATGAATGAAGAGTGTGTCACGTCTGGAAGACTATACCAGTGATTCAGTAGTTTGGGCTATCGGTATATTCTAGCTTGATCAGCGATGGGTTGTCCTCTTGTTTATGGCCTTTAGTGATCTGATGACCAGTGCCTTTAAGCTGTACTTGATGCTTGTAGTGATGTCCACCTAGATATTGCCATTCACTTAGCGTTATTCTAATTCCCCCACAGTGTTTTGCCCTGCAGGTGTGTATTAGCAGCTTTTGGTGGGTTTTGCAGGACAACCGAAGATGTTTGACACAGTGTCACTCTGATGTGTTTTGTAATAAACTATATCGTTAAATGGATTGTAGTAATAACGTAACACCAATGTTTTGTGTAATCACATGTTTCTGTAAATAACGTATGATATGTAAATTAATTAGTCTTTCGCTGTGAGTATCTTTAAAAATAAAAATATATATATGTAAAAAGTGCGGTGTTACAGTTAATATCCTAGAGTTTAGGTACCCAAAGTTTCTTGGGTCCTCTACGGTTAGTACCAACAATAAACTTTGGATCAACAACGAGAAAATCATGTAAAGCAACATGCAATTTAGACAATAAAGCATCATTCAAATCCACATTACATGAAGCATCATACGCAATATCAAGTTTTACATCGTTATCAAAAGTCTTAACACACAACTTATTCCATGTAGATGTTTTGTTCATAGACTAAAATTGAAAAACATGAGATGATTTCCTAGTTCGACTAGCAGATTGCGTTGGTTTGATTGCTACTTTCTTAATCGTTGACTTAGGAACCCATACAGACTTGTAAATCAAATTTGGATTATGACTTATGATCGAAGAAAACCTTTGTTAGTTAGACGTCTAAACTTCTCTGTTGACACATGAGATGATTGATTTTTCAAAATTTCTAATTTGATTTTACGTTCCTTTACATCATACTCACTCAAATCAGGTTTAGGACTCTTGTGTTGTGTAGACTTGACTGATTTCGTTAAAAGACTTTCCTTTGATGTATTTGACATTAGAATCATATGAATCTTTTTAGTTAACACAGAACCATTTTGAGAATGAACTTTCTTGACAACAAATTGTGTTGAAGGTGCAACTTTTGAAACACATCTACCAAATTGAGAACGTAATGGGTTTTTAAGAATAGTAATGGGTTTTGCATCCTTAGATGTTGTTGTCCCCTTCCCTGTCTTAGTAATCCCACCAACACATTCAGACACATTGGTTTCAACAGACGATGATTGCTTAAGTGTGTTAGCCTGTTTCATTTGAATTACCTTTTGTTTTAATCTTTTAATCTCAAGACATAATTCCTCAGCAGAAACTATCACTTCACCTTCCTTAAAATCATAAGTACATTCTTTCTTAGGAAGTGGAGGCAATTTATCACACAAAGCAAGCATTTGTTCTAAAGATTGACACTTAAGTTGCAAATCAATATTTTTCTGTTCAACTATATCTATTATACGTTTCAAGTTTCGTACAATAGGTATATTATTATAAAATTCATTCAAATGATCAATTGTTGCATTAAAGTCTATCAAATTTTCAACAGTCGGTTCATCTCGAGGTTCTACTTTTACATCTAAATCAGTTTAACCTAGGGATTCTGTCTCAAAGAAGACAGTTAGTTCATGTACTAGGTCTTCACGGAAAAGATTATCAGAACATGCAGGTAAAGCTGGTAGGATTGGTTTCACATCAAAAGTTGGTTCATCAAACACTTCATCTATATTAACAATGCTAGAACTAGGGTTGTTAAACACTTCATTCTCAAGCATTAAAATGTATTTCTCTAGCATGAGTGTAGGAATGTAAACCAATCTACGTGTAGGCACATAATTAACACATTGCACGTTCTTTTCAGTTTCAACAAGTTCTTTCAAGAAATCAGGATTTGATTTACCCATTTTAGCATTGATTTTCTCATACATTAAGCTAATTTGATGGCATTTTTTAGATTTACGATTAACAATAATATCATCAAAATCGGCATCAGAAGCATGCATAAAATGAGATGGTAAACCAGCTTAAAAATAATCAGAATGATATAATCCTGGAATCTTTTTGGAAGCATCATCTAAAATCTTAGGATCTTCATAACCCAACCCCCACTTTTCACCATGAATCGTTTTTGGTCTATTCATGAAAATTGTTTGTTTTGAAAGTTCCATATCAATGATAGCTTTGTATTGCTCTGTGTGATAGAGTTTTTCCTCATATCGAGCAAGTTGTGCTTTCATTTGAAAAGACTCTTTTGACAGTGAAGAAATTTCAGTGTTTTTTTCAATTATGGTGTTTTCCAATTGAAT
This sequence comes from Rutidosis leptorrhynchoides, assembly GCF_046630445.1. Taxonomy (NCBI): domain Eukaryota; kingdom Viridiplantae; phylum Streptophyta; class Magnoliopsida; order Asterales; family Asteraceae; genus Rutidosis; species Rutidosis leptorrhynchoides. The sequence goes on along the minus strand of NC_092336.1, from coordinate 137,994,513 downwards.
AATTTTCTTGTTTAGCTTTGAAAGTGTGGGTTCATGTTGGTTTTTCAAATCAGAAAGATCTTTTTCTAAAAATTGAACTTTTTCTGCAAGTCGTTTTAATTTTAGACGATAATCTGTCCTTTCAACTTTAATTGGATGAATTGATTTCTTAAGATCTTCCAACTCAGTTTCAGTTGTGTTGAGTTGGACAGTCAATCTTTGCAATTCCGATTGTAATTTTGATGAAGAAGGTCTGGTCTCAGAAAGTTTGATTTTATCTTTTAAAACCTTGTTTTCAGATTTTAAACCTTTGACCTCTTTTGACATTGAGACCAGATTTTTCATCATGTCATTTTGCACTTTTATAAAATCAGGTGAGATTTCGGATGATTGTACCTCATCATCATCGGATGTTGAGTCAGAGTTCTCCATTGCTTCCTTAGCTTTGATGAGCTTAGTCACCTTGCAAACATTTGCATGTTCCACTTCTGAATCTGAATCATCAGTCCAGTTAAACCAAGTATCATCAACCGGTTTCAGCTCTCCCCCAGTTTCTACAATCTTGGTCATCAACATTTTCTTCTTGTAGTAAGCTGCGTCCTTCTTCTAAGGCATCTTGCACTCACGAGAGTAATGATCAGCTTTGCCACAATTGAAACATATTGAATCATCCTTCTTGGAATCATCAGCACGTTGTTGTTTTGATTGATCAGCTTTCTTGTAGTACGAGGAAGACAATGAGTTCTTGCGTTGATTGCTTGATTTGCCTTTAAACTTGTGTTTGTTCAAGACTTTTGTGAACATGGCTGCCATTTTGACAAATTCAAGGTGAGAATCATCAACATCAGAAAGATTCAACTCTTCATAATCAGTTGATTCTTCTACAAGCACTTTCTTGGACAAACTTTTGAAAGTCGTAAATGATTTGCTCTTCTTTTTGGCAATTAGGGAAAGTGGATCGCCCGGAGAAGACTCTTTCCTTCTTTCTTGAAGTTTAGACACTTTAGGTTGGTAATGCATAAGAACTCCAAAAACCTCATGAATAGTCAACTTTTCAATCTCTTTGGTAGATCGAACAATGGTTCCATAAGGAAGCCAATCAGCATTGAGCTTTTTGAGAAATTTCATGTTGACTTCAGCATGTACTTTTATGATCTTGCACATTTTCAACTCATTGAGAACACCATTGAAACGACGGTAGGTATCCTTGAGTGGTTCATCGGGTTCCTGCTTGAAATCTTCATAAAATCCCAGAGCCTTATTCAGTTTAGTAACGTCTGACATGTCATAACCTTCTTGCTGTCGTTTGATCTCATCCCATATATCTTTTGTTGTGGTGTTGCTATCAACATTTTCAAACAACTCATACGGGATAGCTTGCATAACAATGTTTCTTGCCTCTATGTCACCCTGAGCTCTCTCTCGTCTATCACCAGAAAGTTCATAGACTGGAATTGGCATACCAGTATCTGGATGATAATCTACAACTGGACCATCTCTCAAAGAAGCCCATATGTACTTTGTTTTCTCACCCTTGTAGTCTATGTACTGAGTGATACGGTGAAGCCACTGAGTGTACTTGCCATCAAACAACACTGGAGGACGGGAATCTGATCCAATGATCAAAGTATCCTGAGTAGACATCTTGAAATTGAGGAAGATTTGGTAAAGATTCTGTATTACACAAATCTAGGATGAAAAATCACAACAATCTAACAAAAATGTCAGATTCTGTATCTGATTCGGTACTGTAGCAGATTCGGTAAGGATTCGGTACTGTAGCAGATTCGGTAAACCAGATTCTGTACCAGAAACTGATTAAAAATACAAGTAACACACTCAGATTCAGTATAGATTCGGTAACCACAAGATTTGTAGCCTGAGAACACTTAAAACCAATGAATTAAGTGATACCGGGATCCTGATTCGGTATCTAACTCGGTAGTCAGATTCTGTATGAATTTGAATTCAAACACAATCCAGTTCCTCTGAATTAGATTCTGTAACCTTGCTGCATAAGGAAACAAGTTAGTATCACACAAAATATCAAAGATACCGAATGTAGGGGATACCGAATGTCCACTGTAGCAGTTGACAATACCGAGTCTAAGTGTAAAAACTTAGAAAATCTACAGAATCCTTTCTCAAACCACACCAATTAGTTGCGTATGATCAAACCGAATGTGATAGAATCACAAACACACCATAATCTGCAACACTGATTGAGAATTAATGACTATGAAGCAGATTCGGTATGACAGTTACGATACCGAATGTATGTCAAATCTTCAAAACTTGAAGAATTGATGGAATTAAACCGTCAGAAATGTGATTAAACACCTCACGATCACAACTGAAACCTCAAACCTTTACTAAAATACAGAATCAAGCTGGAATTGATCAATACCGAGAGTTTTAGCCACGAACTCTAAAAATCAACTTGATTCTTCATAATTGATGTAAAAAAGCTGTAATGATGATCGAAACTCTTTCTAATCAACCTAATACACCTTCGCTGAACTTATCACAAGATTCTGAACGTCAGATTATCAGATTCGATAATACCGAATCTGATTCAATATACCGAGAGTGTTCAGATTCTGTAATCTTCAATCTCTGGATCGATCTAGTGATGTAATATCACTCCCTGAAAGCTTTGATACCTAATGATAGGTCAGATCATGTTGAGATTAGAAGAATCGACAAGTTAGAATGAGATTCGGTATGTGTGAAGGAGACTCGGTATGAGACAGAATCAATAAGATTTACATTCCACAGCTTCTAGAACTCGTTTACAATGCAATGGCTATCTAATTAGGACTACTTAGGTTCCTTATATAGCCCTATTCTAATGAACCATCATTTAAGCTTATTTCACATTAATACTATACAACTTCGGGGTCCTAACATAACACATGTAGGTTTTTCTGGATGTGGATGTAGAACTACAGGCCTTTGGAATGATATTGTAGGTGCTATTACATCACTTCATTCTCTGGGGGCATGACTCCTAACTCCTTGACTCGCAGCATTGGAAATGGAAAGACCACACGGTTTTGGCTAGATGTTTGGCTTGGTAATGAGACACTTGCATCTAGATACAATCGGTTATTCCGCATGGACGCAAATCCTCAATGTATGGTGGCAGATAGATTAGGTGCATCTTCTTTCACTTGGGAGTGGCTTCGTAATCCTCCAAGCTCTTATCGCCTGAATCATTTAATTGGTAAGTTAGACTCGGTTCAACTGATAAACCAACTGGATAAATGGATTTGGAACATCGAAACAGAATGTGAGTTTACTGTTCGAGGTACTAGATTCTACTTGGATGATTTCTTCTTGCCCTCGACATATCTTCCTACCCATTGGTCTAAACATATTCCGGCTAAAATCAACAATTTCGTATGGCGTCTTCTTCTCGTTGGGCTTCTTTATCGACTGAACCTCTCCTTTATGGGATTCCGAGTAGTACAATTATTTGTCCGACTTGTGGAACTGGCGAGTCGCGTGATCATGTGTTTCTTTTTTGCAACGTGGCTAAAGCGATTTGGCATGACACTTCAATTTGGTTGAATGTCTTATGGAAAAATTTTGAGACGATAAATGATACATTTGTTTGGTTTGATTCATATTCAGGAATGACAATGAGTAAAACAGGTCTATATTGCATTTTTGTATCGGCTTTTTGGTGGATTTGGAGACTTTGTAACGACAATTTTTTTGGTTTCAATACAATCAAAGATGTACTATTTTAGATTCCATTCGTTTATTTTCGTTTTCATGGTTGAAAGCTAGAAGTAATTATGCTCCTAGCTGGAACTCATGACTTATGCATCCTCTGTAATTGTTCTTGATGTTTTTTGTCTAGCCCTCTGGCTAACTTTCAATAAATTTCAATTTTGATCGCTAAAAAAAATTTAGTTGTTTATGGATAAAAAGTGACTGTGTATAAATAATAACTCATAAGTTAATTTAGTTGTTGTAGTTTATTCTCCTCTTTTTAAAATTATTTTCTAGAATCTACTTTGGTCAAATTTATACTCCGTGTATAACAGTGGTCTAAATGTTGTAATTAATGATTAATTAAGTTAAAGTCAAAACAATCGTAAACTAACATGATATTTCAATTAAAAACATGTTCACAACATCATTAAAACTACTCCCCTTTTTTCACACCATCATATGAGAACAAAATTACAAAAATATATGAAAATTACAAAACTTGTGTTAATACAAGTGTCTTATCAGTTATCATACGTATATATATGTACATATTGAATATTAAGATGTGCTTAAAATTGTTTCTTGAGTGCAGAAAGCTTGATAATCTTGATTTGTTTCTTGACACTATCAGTAGACTTCATGCTAATATTTTCATGTAAAATATCGGGTTTTTGTGTGATCAACGGGAGAGGCTGAGGAAGCGTAACATCTCTGTTTATCGTTGAGGGTTGCGGGTATAAAAAATCGGTCGGAAAGAAGTTGTATTGTAGACCGGCCATCGATGAATTCACGAACAAATGTACGAACAAATGTTGATCGATAGAAAGTTGATTTAGATGATGAAGAGAACTTAAAGAACTTGGATCAAAGGGAAGTGTATTTATAGACTAGAAGATGTTGCTAGAAGGTGGTGTTGAGGAAACACAACTTTGTTGACCATTTGACAAATATTTTATATAAAAGTATGAACCGTTAGTTTTGCATAAATACTATAGTCACCCTGAAGTCTTGAGTAGTTTTTTTTTTCCTTTTAAGCTATGTTATAAGAATGACATCTTTTAGAAGCTTAGAAGGGTGATTTTTAAAATTTGAGTAAACAACAGGGGTTCTTTAATTATGGCAAGATTGTAAACAAAACAAGCATGATTTTGTGTTAACCAATGTTAATTAAAAAAAAAAAAAAACTTAATATTTTGTGTTATTTTTTATATTTTTCAAATGAGATTTTAGCCAAATTTAGTAATTATGGAACAAAACAGGAACTTGAATGGCTTACAAAAAAATTTTCTAAGTATGAGTGGCCTATAAACATGAAAAGATAAACTTATGTGGTCTAGAAAATTATTTTCAAACATAGGTGGCCTAAAAATACAAAATGGTAAATTTAAGTGGCCTCCCAATATATAACCCCTTTTTAATAAAAGTCAAAACTCAAAAGCAGTTATATACTTATACTAATTGAATAGAAATCTGAAAGTGTTTGAGACTCAATCAATTATTCTCATTCCATCAATCCATATTTATATACAAATATATGCCTTGGTGACCAAGACTCTAACCATATATAGATTAATACAATTCTAAACAATATACTATTCTAATAATAACCAAATATCTATATATGGAATATATTGATGCCTAATAATCCAGTTCAACATCAAAGAACGAAGCATATTGAGATGGATATTCACTTTGTACGTGAAAAAGTAGCCCGTGGAGAAGTTCGAGTTCTTCACGTTCCTTCTCGATTTCAGATAGCTGACATTTTCACCAAGTGTGACGATCGCTCCAAATCCATATGGACGAACACGTCATTTATTGATTTCATTGCGAGGTATTTGACCTCTATGTGATACGTTATGTAACATTGCATTCGTTTGAAAAGGTATTTCATAAATGAATATATAAATTCCAGTTTTTTTTTTTTTACATCTGATGATTCCTACGTATAGACAATCACCATTTAAATGGTTTACAATAATACATATGTTGACAATACAGTCAAAATAAGATACATGGTAATGGTTTGATGAATGCAAGTTTCTTGTATATAGCATGTATGACTCCAAGCACATAACTTGTATCACGTATGAGCAAACAGCGGAAGACTTCTAGAATCCTGAGAATAAACATGCTTCAAGTGTCAATACAAAGGTTGGTGAGTTCATAGTTTTAATATTACACATAATCCGTATATCAATGTGGATTACAAAAGTTCAGTTGTTTTATTCAAAACGTTTATCAATAGGTTTTACATAAAAGGTGAATCACAAGATTTCAGTTGTTTCATCCGAAACGTTTATCAATCAGTTCTACAAAATTGAGCACCCTGGTAACTAAACTTTAACGTTTATATAATTTGTACCCTTTGTATAATCATCTTAATAATACACGCAAACCAACGTGTACGCTTCTCAAATAGCATACGTCCGTTAAAAGGCTAGCGCTCTAGCTCGAACGGGGATGTCAAGCCATATGGATCCATATACTACTACTCGCGCCCACCAGTTCTTATAACTGGCAGTTACTAGTTACCAAAGTTAAGGGATTTTCGGTTCAAACTCAGTGTAGAATTTAGTATGTACTTGTATCCATTGCGTTTAAAATAAAGTGCATGTATTCTCAGCCCAAAAATATATTGCAAAAGCAATTAAAAAGGGATCAATGAAACTCACGCATATAAATATTGTATATCGGTTAATAAAGCATTTGCATGTATTCTCAGCCCAAAAATGTAGAGAGTAAAAGGGATCTTATGAAACTCACGCATATAAATATTGTATATCGGTTAATAAAGCATTTGCATGTATTCGCAGTTAAAAATATATTTCAAAAGCATTTAATAAAGCAGTTGTAAAAATAGCGCATGTATTCTCAGTCCCAAAAATATAAAGAGTAAAAGGGAATCAAATGAACTCACGCATATAAATATTGTATATCGGTTAATAAAGCATTTGCATGTATTCTCAGCCCAAAAATGTAGAGAGTAAAAGGGATCTTATGAAACTCACAGTTTAATATTGATATACAATATTGCAGGAAAGCACGTAGACGCATCGGAGATGATAAACACGAGGTTTGATTCACAAAAATACCCCCGAACATTACCCATAATTTCCTTGGCAATAACCCATATTTTCCTTAGCTCTAGCTCGCTCGGAAACTCGTTTTGAAAATTACTTGGACAGCACTCCGTCGTAATATTTTTTGTACATTATTATTTTTGTATCGCAAAAATAATAACACTAATAATAATAAAAAAATAATAAGATTAATAATAATCTTATTAATAATAATAATAATAATAATAATAATAATAATAATAATAATAATAATAATAATAATAATAATAAATAATAAATAATATTACGGAGTATATATATATTTGTGTATGTGTGTGATTTAAATCGAGCGAAAACACTGAAATTTATAGATGTGGCCTGAAATCTGGAGTCATGCGACTCGCATGGAAATGGCCTTCTGGCCATGCGACTCGCATGAGGACCAGGGACAGCTCACATTGTTTTGGCTCCTAGCTTGTCGACATAATATAAAATAAATATAAATATATAAATAATTAATATAATTATTTATATATTATATTTTATTCTTGTGCATAGTAGACTAGATATTTTTGGTCCGTTGCGTCGGGCGTTTCTTCTTGACTCGGGTCCCGGTTCCGGATTTTCAGACGTCCTTGCGTACTATTTTATATCGTGTACTTTGCGTTCCGCAACTTGTACTCTTGTCATTTTTTAGACGTTATTCATCAATAATTTGAACCTTTTTAATTGTATCTTGTACATTTGAGCATTTTGGACCTTTCCGTCTTCAATTCTTCGTTTTCGCCTTTTGTCTTCGCACTTATTAAATATAAACGATTATTACTTGAATATGGAACAATTACAACTAAAATCCTGTCTTTCTTGGGGGATAATGCTATGAAATATATGTTCCTTTTTAGCCTTATCAATAGCCTTAAATTATCCCTTAATTATATCACTCAAAGTGTATCTTAAACTTTCGAGTGTTTTGGTCATTTACTTCTATAAATCATCGTCTCGCTATTTGTTAAAATACATTTTTATAATAGTGTTTTACTGTAGCAAAGTTACTGTAGCAAAGTCAAATTTTACTGTAGCAATTTACTGTAGCAAAGTCAATTTCACTGTAGCAAATAGTGATTTTCGAAAACACTGTAGCATTTTGAGTAATGTGGCAATTTGAAAACACTGTAACAAATTAGTGTTTAACTGGTTCATCTTAAACGCTTTAGTTAACTTATCTAAATATCAATTGAATCAATAAACGAATGTTACTATCGTTTATTATATATATGTATATATCTTTTTAATATACATAAATCAGTTTTTAAATACACATTGAAAGTTATTTATAAATAAATTTTAATAATAAATATTTCAACTTATCATATACATTCAAATAGATATTTAAACCAATAAGTTTAATGTACGGTATCAAACAATTAATACATTGTTACCTTTTCATGTTATAGTATATATGTATCTATTTACATATAATTGTTCTCGAATCGTCGAAAATAACCGAAGGGTATTTAAATATATAAAAGTAGTTCAAAAATTTTGAGATTCAGTTTTACAGACTTTGCTTATCGTGTCGAAAATGTTAATCATACAAAGATTAAGTTTAAATTTGGTCAGAAATTTCCGGGTCATCACACCAAGGGATTACCAAGATTTATTTTTGATGATTTTCGAGATAGTCTCGGCATCCGGCCTCCTCCCGCTGAAACTGCGGGGGTGTATTAGGCATCGATATATTTCATATATACATATTTGGTTATTATTAGAATAGTATATTGTTTAGAATTGTATTAATCTATATATGGTTAGAGTCTTGGTCACCAAAGCATATCTTTTTATATAAATATGAATTAATGAAATGATAATAATTGATTGAGTCTCAAACACTTTCAAAATCGAACAATCACATATCAAGCATGGAGATGAATGCTTGAGCCTTAAACGATCATTTTAGAGGCAAAAAACATCGAGAGCCAAAGCATCGAAAAAACTAAACATACACGAGATACTACATATCTATATCTATATCTATATTTATGTACTTATATTTCTATTTATATATGCTTTGTGTGACCTTCGTTATCAGCGTTATATAAACATTTAACATAATTAGTTATTAAATTTTTTTTAAGGAATTATTAATAGTTACTCCCTCTGTCACATAAAAACTGTTCTATCGTATTATTTTTGTATATTCTAAAATTATTGTCACATACTATAGATGATAATAAAAAATCATTAGAATTTTGATTATGTTCTTTTTATTATTAAATATTTACCATTAAACATAGCAATCTGTATAATAACTAAAATAAATTCAAGATAAATTAGATAATTACCTAATTTATTAATATATCTTAAATATAATAAAAGGTCAAACTAGAAATTTTTTATATGGAATGGAGGGAATATTATATTTGAAAAGTACGTTCTACTTTCCTTCTGTTACCATAAAAAAGTAATTCGAGTCAACTATTTTTGTTTAGGAGGTGAAAGATATTACTGTATGTAAATTGATATATTTATCCAAAAAATGCATTAATACGTTGTTAATACATAATATTGGTAAAAAAAATTAAAGCAAGATAATAACTTTATTAATAAATGGATAATATGTTACATGTCCCTATGTTTATCTATACAATGAGATATGGAGTAAAATGCGGAGATGTTACAATCAAAAAACGGAGAGATAAAAAAGGACCAAAAATTGAATAAACGGATATAGAACTTGAGGAGACAAGTCGGGGGGAGAGAAGAAAACAGCGCCGAAAATGTCGACTACAAAGTTAACTAACATACACCCCGATTAATCCAACCGCATAAACAATAAATGGCCCTTTAAAATCACCCGTGTGAGGCCAACTAAATTAGCCGATGCCAACCCGATGTGGAGCAGCCGAAACATAGAATGACGGATTGATTAACCATTGGTGCCATTCTATACTTTTCTTTTTAGATCTTTTGTGTGACAACCCGGAAATTTCCGACCAAATTTAAACTTAATCTTTATATGTTTCCAACACGATAAGCAAAGTCTGTAATGTTGAAATCTCAAAAACTTTGAACTGTGTTCATGTATTCATTTACCCTTCGACTGCTCTCGATGATTCACGAACAATTATGTGTAAATAGATATGTATGAATATATACATATGTGTGATTATTAAATTGAAAAATATTAATAAAACATTTAACGGTTTGGTTGATATGAAAATAAGTTATGAAATTATTATATGACTTGAAAACGTTAACAAAGTAATTGATGAATAATACTTTACATAAACATATTAGTTTCAATATATGTTTATCGATGGAAATTAAAAGATAATATCAAATGATTGAATTATCAGATACATTATGATATGATTACGAGTCTCTGTTGTGAGGACCACTGTGATTTAAGAAATCTATTCTTTTTATCGGTATTCAGAATAATTGGTAAAGTGATTTACAAGAAGGAACTAGACAAGGGGTAGTGGTGTTTCCTGTTCGATTTCCTATATAGGTGTTAACTAGTTAACTTTCATATTATTTAGGGTGAAAGGGAAATGTTGGGAATATAGATAACTTAGAAAATAGATATCGACAAGTTAAGAAAAATGACGTTTTTCATTAAAGTAATTTCATACATTTATCTAACCTTTGGACTATATCTTACGCATCACCAACAAATGGTAATTTAAAAACTTGAAAACCTGCTATGAGTTATATACTATTTTACTTTTCTAAAACATTTTATGATATAACGATTACCATCAGTTTAACCTTTAAACAAAATGATTCCTAAATATATTTAACCTTGAAAAACAAATTATAATATTTATTTGATTTAGTTTCAAACGTACTAAAACGTTTTCAGTTTAAATAAGAACTTTATTATTAAAACGTTTTATAAGATAATTTGTTTATAAATTTTGAAGGATTTAACTAGAGCTTATATTATAAATTACAAGTATATATATAGTATTTCAAAAACGTAAACGTGATACGACATAATACTTTTCTATTATTTAAACGATTATAAATGAACTTTGAAATATAATTACTTTTGAAAAACTAAAATATAAATATTTTTAAGTAAATATTTCAATATGTATAAATTTATATTGAGAATATATATACATATATTTTACAAAGTGATTAAATATAATATTAAGTAGATACAAAACATTTTGATTAATATTATCATATGTATATATAACGAGATGTCGATATATAGAAGCAAATGACCAAAACACTCGAACATTCAAGTTATATTTCAAGTAATATAGTTTATGGATAATTTAGGTTTAATTATTGATAAAGGTACGCGTCGCGACACATAAAGTACCAGTTTTCTAAGCGTACGAAAATGCGTTCGAGAAACCGGAACCGAGACATAGGTCGAGTGACAACGTACGAGTCATCGGAATGAAAATTACAAGTCAACTATGCATGTGAATTTAATATAATATATAATTAATTATATAAATTAAATATATTATAGATATATTATTATATAAACTGTCGGCAGCATAAGGTTAAACGAATTTGAGCTGGCCACAGTAGCCATGCGATCGCATGGCTGTGACCCTCAAAACCCATGCGATCGCATGGGCTTGATGTGACGACCCAGAAATTTCCGACCAAATTTAAACTTTAATCTTTACATTATTCCGGCACGATAAGCAAAGTTTGTTAAGAATTTTAAACTGTGTTCATACATTCAATTAACCTCGACCAAGTTTCGAAGATTCACGAACCAATACATAAATGGATATGTTATATATATATATATATATATATATATATATATATATATATATATATATATATATATATATATATATATATATATAACAATGTATTAAACGTATAATACTTTACATGAACGTATTTGTTTCAATATGTTTATTTACGAAATTAAAAGATAATATCAAATGATTGAATTATCAGATACATTGAATTATGGCTACGAGTCCCTATTAGGAGGTCCATTTTGATTTAGGAAACTTTCCTTTTTAACGGTATTCGGAAAATGGTAAAGTGATTTACAAGTAAGAACAAAAGTGTCAAGTAGCGAGAAACTAGTCAGATTGGTGGAAATTCCTGTTAAGTTCCAATACATGCCTTATAATAATTACCTCGTGACTTTTGATAAGATAAATTAATTAACCTTCATATTATGTATTGTGAAAGTGAAATTAGGGAATATAGGTAAATTAGGAAATAGATATTGACAAGTTAAATAGATCGACATTTTACATTAAGATGATTCCATACGTTTGATTTTCCTTTAAACTTAATCCTACGAGTCATGATTAAAAATGGAAACTTAAAACCCTGAAACCTGATATGATTCATATATGATTGTACTTTCTTAAACGAAAACGCCTTTTCGATATAATAGACTTTTATTATTAAAAACGTCTTATGACATAAACAACTTCTACTATTATAACCTTTGTAATAAAATGATTTTTGAATATAAAATAATTTGGTTATTAAAACGTTTTATGAACGTTTGTAGATAAATGAACTATATCAATTTTAAAACTTTAAAAATACAAATGTTACGAAATAGTAATTTTTAATATTTAAACAATTTCTAAAAATATAAGTTTTGAATGACATTAGTTTTGAAAGACTATATTGAGTAAATAGTTCAAATTTATATTTCGAAATTGTAACATCCCGTTTTCCTCGAATATGAATTAAGGTGCGTAATTAACCTCGGGTACGTTTATTATTGCATCTATGATCGTTTATTTTAGTTTAATGTGTGAAAATAATGGAAAATGGTTTGATCAGGTCTTCTGTCGCGTCTGAATGGGTTTCATCGCGTCCTGGTGCGTCGCGATACGCGACAAAGTAGGCTGAAACGCGACAGATTCAGAAACCCAGTTCTGTCAAGGTTATCACGTTCTGTTGTGGTTTGTCGCGTTTGGGCGTCGCGTTACGCGACAGGTTGTCACGAAACGCGACAGATGTCGCTGTTTGACAAATTTGACCCAATTTAAATGGCATCTTTGGGGGTGTTTAAGTCTTTTCACTTGTGGACGGTTTTAGATCTAGAAAACTGATAAATGAGTTATCCTAACTCATTTAACACATCTTCACCTACACCACATTCAATTTAGAGAGAGAGAGTTAGGGTTTAGTGAGAGAAAGCTCACTCGGAGAAGAAGGAGACCAAATCTCACCCGAATCCAAGTTTTAAAGTTGCTCCAAGCTACGTTGTGATTGTATTGGTAAGTCTTAACTCTATGTTTTGAGTTTTATTTTGTTTAAGCTAGGGTTTGGTTCATGTGGGGTTTGTATGACCCATTTGAGGGATAAATGGGTGGATCTTGGGTTAGATTGTTGAAAAGAAACCCTAATTATCATAATCTAGGGTTTTGGTCTAATGTAATGAGGTTTGTAAGTGTCAAAGGTGTTGTAAGCATTAAAACACTTGTTCAAAGTTGAAAGAGATGTTAAATGGGTCATGTTTGACCAAAATTATGTGTTTAAGTGTTAGATGGGTCACATGAGTCAAAGTTGACCTAATTTGGGTAAAATGGGTGAGAAATTGATATTGCTCTAAACGTACATATTATTCAACGCAATATCACTTATATTTCATAGGTTTTTATCATCTACAAAGACATTCAATGCGCATTTCACGAGAAAAACGACAAAAGAGTGAAGTTAGAAGAAACGACGATAAAATGATAGTTTTAACTAGATTTATATCAAGAAACGTTTATCCGAATGAAAGTACAAGATGAAAGAAGAAAAGAGTTCAAATGAGAAGTGCCAAATCAGTACACGTCAACACGGGATCAACAAAGAACAACTGAAGAAGAAAAATGAAGAAATCTGTTATTTGATCTTACACGAATCGTGTATGTCTACACAAAACGTGTAGAATATTTGTTCTCACACGAATCGTGTAGTGATACACGAATCGTGTAATGTTAGGCCGAATTTAATCATTCATCAGATAAGGGGCGGCTACTTTTGGAGTTTTAAAACCTTTCTTTTGGCTAGTGCTTCAGCAAATGGATCTTTTTGACTCACCTACTACTTCTAATACATGTTAAATAGAGAGTACGTTCAGAGACAGCAAAAAGATACAAGATTACAACACATATTACGACAGAGAGATTACAACATAAAATTACTATATCAAATTACTATTGTTATTTTTTGTATCTATTGTAATTAGTTTCAAGTATCAACTATTTAGGGGTATTGTTCGTGATTAAGGGTGTTATTGTACGCGTGAAAGGGGTGTTATTATTGTAATTTTTTATACCGTTTGAAGTTAATGCAAGTGAAGATATTTTAGTAAGTTTACTCTGTTAAAATTAGCGTTGTTATTATGTTTGCATATCTATATTTTTATGTCTACCCTAGTGTAATGAATAGCTAAATTTCCCTAGTGTTTGCTTAAATGTAGAGCCCCTAGTGAAATGGATTGTTACCATTAGTAAAAGTTAAAATGTAACTTTAGTATTTTTAATATTGAGCCTAGTTAAAAGAACCATTTTTATGTAATTAGGTATTTAACTCTTCCCACTTAATTTATTAAATTTAAATAACGAAAGTTATATTTATTTACATAAATTAAGCTTCAACATTAAAAATGATCTAGACGAATTTATGGATAAGTTATTGACACCAATTTAGAAATAAACTTCGGTGGTTTGGGTGATATCAATAAATTATATGAAGGTGAAATTATAAAAAGGGAAACCGTTATAATTTGGGTATTGGCGAAGGTCAAAACTAGGCTAGGTCTCAATTTAAATACTTAGGGAATAGTAGCTTTCTAAAAAGAATCCAATGAAAATTAGATTTTATTTAGTTAAGTTGTAACTTTATATTTATTCGAGAGAAAAATGTAAAGTTTGATACTAGAACATTTTAAATAGGGCGTAAAACTTAAAACAATCCATGGACCTAGGGGTGACACAATTAAGTAAACACTCTCATTTATCTTATTTATATTTGTTATAAAAGTATTATTATTATTATTTACGATTTACCATTTTAAAATATTAGAAAAATACATAAAAACAATTATTTTTCGTAACAGTTCTGTTTGTCACATATTTTTACACATACACGAATCGTGTATCATCACACGAATCGTGTAAGGCTAAAACGCGGCTACAGTACAGCTAGGTTAAAATTAGGGTTTTTGTTATTTAATTATATTTATATTTAGGTTATTAGTTATTTTAATTATTATAATTAAGTTATTTAGTTTTAGTTATTTAAAATACTTAAAATACATGTTTTAATCCTAAAAATTAGCATTAATTATTATCACTTTATAAATTGTAACTAGTTTATAATTAGTTAATTAATTTTAATACCTTTTAAATTTGTATTAGTTTTATTTAAAATATCATTTAGTTAATTTAATTAAGTTTATGTTATAATTGCTTAAAACAAAATTCTAAATATATAGTTTCATTAAAAATTACTATTTTACTAATTACCATTTAGTAATATAATTATTGCATCATAATTAGTATAATTTCATTTAGTACCTTTTTAAGTTAATTTTTGTAATCTTGTAATTTCATTTAGTAATTTAGTTTAAGTTATTTTCTTTTACTGTTACTATAAATGCTTAATCCAAAACCCCCTTTAATTAAGTTTGACATCAAAGACTATTAAAAACCATTAAACACTCCATCTCTCTGTGGAACGAATCGGATTTACCGACAAACTAAACTACACGGATAGGACTAGTTGCCTATATATATGTGTGAAATCAACCTAAAATCAATAAAATACCACATATACAATAAATCAATTCGTGTAACAAAACAACTCAAATCCGTTCAAAATAAAGGTTACGTTTCCGCACATCAACTTTTTGGCGCCGCTGCCGGGGAGTTGGCAGTAAATAAATAGATAATTTTTCTGGTTCGTAGTAATAGTTGGATTTGTACGTGGACCGGGTTGTTGGATCACCAATTTTATTGGTCTTTGAAGGATCCTGCCCCTCTGCTGCATCTTTTAGCTATTCGAAACGTGGGCAAAAATCAGAAGGATAATCTGTTTGTTTAAAGGTTTTTATCATTGTTTTTATGTTATTCGATCCTCTCGAGGAAATTTATTTCCAAGAAAGTTCAAAGTTTTTGAATAAATCCTTTAGTTCTTTGTACAATTTCCCAAATTGTATGATCCGTTCAATCTTAAACTCATTAAACTTAATCCGGAATCTCAAAGAATTAATAAAGGACAAAAACAACAAAAAGAAATAGGAAGTACTAGTAATTTTAAAACCCCGAATTAGATAAACTTGATGACACAATCATCAAGGACACATTTCCTGACGAATCTCTAATGAGGGTTGAAAAAGAATCTGAAATCCCATGGTTTGCCCATTTTGCAAACTATCTTGCTTCAGGCATACTACAAAAAGGACTTACTTATCAGCAAAAGAAGAAATTTTTTGCGGATTTAAAATCTTATTTCTGGGAATACCCAGACCTATTTCGTGTTGGTGCGGATCAAATAATTCGCCGTTGTGTGTACGGACAAGAAGCTCAACAAATTCTTGAGCATTGCCATCAAGGGCCAACCGGCGGTCATTTCGGACCAAACCACACTGCAAGAAAAATCCTTGAATCGGGCTTTTATTGGCCCACGATCTTTAAAGATGTCCATGATTTCGTTCGGACTTGTAACGCATGCCAACGAACGGGTAACATCACGAAAAAGGATGAGATGCCTCAGACCGGCATCCAAGTTTGTGAAATCTTTGACATTTGGGGAATCGATTTCATGGGACCCTTTCCAAGTTCACATAAGTGCAAGTACATACTAGTAGCCGTTGACTATGTATCCAAGTGGGCTGAAGCAAAAGCTTTGCCTACAAATGATGCTAGGGTGGTGGTAAACTTCTTGAAAAATCTCTTCTCACGCTTTGGGATCCCAAAAGCACTCATATCCGACCGAGGAACACATTTTACCAACAACCTTCTTGAAAAGGTGTTGAAGAAGTATGGCGTAACTCATCGTTTCTCTACTTCGTACCACCCGCAAACAAGTGGTCAAGTGGAGAACACGAATCGTGCTTTAAAACGCATACTTGAGAAGACGGTTAATAACAACCCTAAAATCTGGCAACGCAAGTTAGATGACGTGTTGTGGGCTTTTAGGACTGCGTATAAAACACCAATAGGTACCACACCATTTAGAATTGTATACGGTAAAGCGTGTCATCTACCTGTTGAAGTTGAACACAAGGCGTACTGGGCTATGAGAGAATGTAATACCGACCTTGTACAAGCCGGAGAAAATAGGTTATCACAACTTAACGAACTAGATGAATTAAGATTACAAGCCTACGAAAATTCTAAAACATATAAAGAAAAAACTAAAGTATGGCACGATGCACGATTAAAAAAGAAAGAATTTGAGCAAGGGGATAAAGTATTGGTATTCCAATCACGTTTCAAGTTTTCACCTGGTAAACTTAGATCCCGATGGAATGGGCCATATATAATAATACAGGTTTTTCCATCTGGATATGCAGAGTTGTATGGTAAAGACGGCGGAACTTTCAAAGTGAACGGATACAGACTCAAGTTATACTTTGAAGAAATCAATACTACGGAAAGAGACGAAACCACCTTCTACCCTAAGGACAAATAAATTCAGGGTAACTCTAAGGTTTTAAACTCCATTCTCGATTTTTATTCTTATCTTTAAGAGTGGGGTTAGATTGGTCTTTCCCTAGCAGACCCTAAAGAACTAGTCTTCTCCCTCCATTCTACCTTTTTAATTTCTTTTGGTTTGTTTTTATTGTTTATTTTCAAGATGCGAGGTCAATATATCTACAACCACTTCATTTTAATATGCGATAAGATTTTACCAAGAGATGTGGTGTTAGATATTAAGAAAAGATGCGATGCGACGAGAAAAGGAGAAAGACAAGATTATAATGAGAAAAATTATGGAAAAGGCAAATCAAAATGCGCTAAAAGGCGTCGGGCACGTCAATTGGGTAAATGTGAAAAATGTGGAAAACCAGCTCACTCAGGAGATTGCCCAAAGAACCAAACGGACTCTAATTTCGAGTACGTAACTTTATGCCGAGAAGGGCCTTTCAAATGTTTAGAAGAAAACCTCTTAAACCCACGAGGTTACGCCTACGAGGCAATGGGAAGCGAAATTTCGCGACTCGACTACGAAGCGAGTCAACGTGGGTTCACTATCTAATTCTTTTTCTCGTCGATTGTATGTATGTGCATATTTTATTTTTATTTTTTTTATTTTGTGTGTATTTTGGTTTATATTTGTTTGCAGTGAGTTTTATAAAAAGGTCTACTATTTAAAATTGATTAAACTTGAATTTAACCTGTTTTCATTGAAAACGATAATGTTAAAGTGTTAAAACTGAATTATTGTTGTTCAAATTGCACGAAATTAATTGTTAAATTTTTAAGATATCATTTAAATAGTAAATCACGAAAACAAAAAAAAAAAAATTCTTTCTACTAAATTGAGGTGAAACGCCTTGAGTTTAACTTGTTTCTTTGAAAATGAAAATGTTAGGTGTCACAACTGAATTTTTATTTTTCAAAAATTGTACAGAATATTTGTTAAATTCTAAAAGTCTATAGTAGATTGCAAAAATATACTCTTTTATCAATAACCGTAAAAATATATAACTTATAAATCTTTGTCGTGGATAATGATAGGTTTGACAACCGAAATTAATCTCTACCTAGACGATAGGAAACAAAGTTTTAAGTTTGAAAATTAGTTGATTTAAGGGTATATAACAAAAATAGAGTGAATTTTTATTTATTTAATTTTTATTTTTCATGTACTTGTTTTTATTTTATTTATTTTCGATAAAATTATAAAAACTTTAAACTTTTAATTAATTGAATTTTATAAATTGAAATTAAAAATTTATAAACGGATTAAGATCAGGTGTAAAAACCGAATTTCCGTTACAAATATAAATTTATAAAAGATATTTTGAATTCAATTGATTTTAAGTTAAATAAAAATAGAGTGTATTTTACATTATGTAATTTTAATTTTTTATGAACTTGTTCTAAAATTAAAAATGTTAATATTTATATAACAAAAATAGAGTGTTTTTATTTTATTTTTGAATTTGTTTTCAGAAAAACTATAAAAACTTTAACTATTAATGAATTGAATTTTATAAATTTATTTTTAAGATTTATAAACGGATAAAGAACAGGTGTAAAAACCGAATTTTCGTTACAAATATAAATCTATAAAAGAGATTTTAAATTTAATTAATTATAAGTTATACAAAAAAAAAAAAAAAAAAAATACAGCTGAAATTAAGCCTTACACGATTCGTGTACCCCTACACGATTCGTGTAAGGCCAAAAATCTGGCCACATCAGACGGGGCAGGGGACTGGTTTGCACACTCTATCCCTCCCCAATTTTTTTTCTGTGACGAGAGCTCAACCCCAAAAACCACAAAATCGCACCAAATCATTAAATTAACACTCTCAATCTCCTCTAATTCTTCAATCTTTCATCATGCCAAGAGTGGTAAGGATTTTTAACCCATTTTAATTAGTGTTCTTCAAGTTTTTCAATTTTTTCTTTTTAGCTTTAATCCGAATTTTAGCCATGTTTTTGTTCATTTTTGCTTGATTATTGCTATATGTATGTTGTTAGTAACATAATAAACCCGATTAGCATGAAAAATTGATGTTTAATTGGTGATTGAAAATTAGGGTTTATACAAAATTGGGGAAAATTGAGAAATTGAAACTGAGGTGTGTTAATTTGGTTGTAATTAGTTATTTTTGAGTGTTTTGTTAGTAGATAGAACTTGTGAACATGATTTTGATTGCTTGATTGTGTGATTTTTAATTTTAGTCTAAATTTGTTAAGTTTTGTCATTTCTATGAATCAAGTATGCGTTTTAATGATGTTAAGGATGATTTAGAAGCTGAGATACGCGCAATGTGATTGAATTGAATTAGATATGCTTAGAAAAATTGCGTGTTTTCACTTATGAATTAAACTTTTTATATGAAACTTGATTTTTGAATTATGATTTGTGGTTTGTTTCTGCTTTGTTTTGAATTATAGAACTAAATCTCCCAAGTTTGTTGAATTAAATTGATTAAGGTGGTGTTGAAAACAAGTTGTTTGTTGAAATTAAAATCTTTGCTAATATTTACACATCCTATTGGGATGATTTCCTTGTTTTTAAAATGTTATGCAGGGACCAATTAGAATGAGGGCAGTTAACCAACAAGAGGAAGTTACGCCCGAAATGGAACAACAACTCTTGCAACTACACCCGATTCTACATTTCCCTATAGAATTAAGCCAAAGGGTACAAAAAGTTAAGGATTTACTTACTCTGGTAAATCGAACAATCAATCAAGTTTGCATTGTTGATTGGACTCCCCTAGGTCCCCCAGTTAATTTAGATACACAGATAAGGAATATTTTAACCCAAAGCTACACGGATGAATTTGGGGTAATTAGGTATTTTAATGACTGGGAGAGATTATTTCGTTTGACTGCTCCTGTATATAGGGAATTGTGTTTAGAATTTTACTCTACTGTTAGGATGAATACCCGCCCCGCAACTGTCCAAGATACTAGTTTCCTACAATTCCGACTGGGTGGGGTTGATAGAGTAATGTCCCTAGGCGACATAACTATGGCCTTAGGGATTTATGAGGGTGATGATATGATTGCTCCAGGTTTTTGGGAATTTATATTTACAAGAGCTAGGTATTCAGGAGATTATGATTCTGTCAGCGTCTGGCGATCTTTTTCCGGAAGAAATTCATATACAGCAGGCCGAGAATCATACCTTAAGATCCAAGATATTCGCTATCGATTAATTCATAAATTTATAGCGAACACGATTAACCAAAGGGCATTCCTTACTACAGATAGGATTAATTATGTCGACCTTTGGTATTTGGATGTTATTAGAGATAGGGAAACTAAGATTAGTATACCCTATGGAGTGGCCTACTTTTTGGCCAATGTAGGTAAGGGTGCTCGAGGAGACAGTGACATGTCGGGGGGTCACTATATCACGTGTTTGGCATCCTGGTTCGATATCAACCCGAACGACTTCGCACCTCCAATCCAACCGATAAATCAACAGGTTCGCACCTTAGGATTGGATGTGTATAGGACAGCTAAGGCCATACGTGTGAGGGCTGGGGTGATTAGTTTAAGGCCACAGGAAGTTGCGCCTCAGGAACCCATGGAAGAGGATGACGAACCCGAGAGGGAAGCCAGGAGGAGACGACGAGAGACAGATCAGGCTAGCTCGTCTCATACAGGTACTTCTGATTTCGATATGCTCCAAAACTCGTTTAACGCATTGAGTTTAGATGTACGTAATTCATATCAAAACTGGGGAGCGAGATCAGAAGATCAGTACACTGCTTTATCTCGGCAATTAGGGGACATTAGGCATACCCAGCTAGATCAATATAATATGCTGTCCAACATCCGATATGATCAGAGGGGAATGGGAAATCAATTAGAGTGGGCGCACCAACAGGCATATCTATACGCGTCTAACCCGCAAGCTTACGCACCCTCAGCCTTTCCATCATATCCCCCATGGCAATCACCCGATGACCCTCTACCTCCACCCTATGACCATAACGCCGCAATAGCCGCGAGTCAGGATGCATATAGGCGTTTCTACGAGGAACAACGCCTAAACGAGCAACGGCAGCGACAGCAACAGGAGGAGGGCGAACGAGGAGGACCATTTTGGAGCCCATTTGACTAGTTCTATTGTTTTAATTTTTTTTTATTTTTTAGTTTGTAATAACATATTTTTTTGGTGTGTATTGAAACTTATTATGTTTTTATTTTTTATATTAGCAAGAAAATATAGTGTGGGGTAAAAAAAAAATGTGTTGTACGATTGAATTAAAACCCAATATTTTGTGTGTTTTTAACATGGTTTTGACAGGTACAGACGAAAATGCAATTAGACGAAACGAAACATCAAATTACATTGTGATACAAACATTGGATATGATCATAGGTAAAACAATTTGAAAATCCAAATCGGTTAACAAAGGAAGTTCCAAATACTTCACACTATTTGTCCTCTCAAATTTATACATTATTATCTGATTTTTATGTAATGAGGGCATTACATAATCTTAAGTGTGGGGTGGGAATATATAAATTCTCGAGAACTTATAATTTGGTGATTTTTATCAAGATTTATAAAAATTTTAAACAAATATATCAAATGAATTTTTAGGGTAACTACGAGCGATTAAAGCATAGGTGTCAAAAACCGAAATTATCGTCTCAATACATTAAAAACGCATAAGTTATTTGTTTAAAACCTATAAAAGGAAACCAAGTATAACAAGAATTTATAAAACCTTATGTTGAGAACCATATATCACATGTTTCTATGAAGTTATTGCAGATATCTTTGCTTTGGAACGTATAAACCTGAATATTCCACTATTACGAGTAATAGAGGATGAATCAAGTCCATCCCGTAAGGAAGTAAGGTCTTCCAAATTGACACACTTGCTAACTTTTGTTAGAAGATGTAGTCCAGAACAGCTGTAGGTTGACGGAAAATCTTGAAAAGTCATCCCTAAAATCGGCTGGAAATCCACCTAACCTCAGCATCAAACAGGGTTTTTGGTGGTCAGACTTATCCTAACCATGAGATGGATCTGTCTCGTACAATGGGGGGCACAATGCAAATTAGCTTTTAAGACTAATGAATCTAATCCCCAGATGGATGATCTCCGTAAAGATTAACCGCATCTATGTTTGACCGCGGTCAACATACATATGCCATAACAAATTGAGGTGTGCAAACTCATGGTTCACCGATGATATTTGGACACGATATAATTTTGTTCTAAAACTTATGCTATTTTATGAATTATATTTGTGTAAAACCATTTTTTGGACATTCGGCTTCAAGTTCCATGATACTACAATCATGGGGGCGAATAGCTTGCTAATCGCCGACTGAGACTTCGGTTTTCAGTTACCCTCAACCGGAATTTGAGGTTAAAACCGGAAAACGTGTCTAGTGTAAAAACTAGCCTGACATTTTATAAAATCATAAAACGTTTTCACAAGGTCCAATTTTCCCTAAGGATCCAAATTTTTAAACCCTAATCACGAGTTTCATGTTTGTTTCTGTTGTCAGAATTTCGTTTCGTGTGCGTGTGATCCAATAAATACTGTGTTGTGTAATATATTTCATATAGTGTGTGTTTCATTTCGTGTAGTGTGTGTTGTGTGATCTAAATGTTCGATAAGAAAGATATATAATGTTCTAACTCTGTTAAAAGATGTAATTGCTTGAGGACAAGCAACGTTCTAGTGTGGGGTATTTTGATATTGCTCTAAACATACATATTATTCAACGCAATATCACTTATATTTCATAGGTTTTTATCATCTACAAAGACATTCAATGCGCATTTCACGAGAAAAACGACAAAAGAGTGAAGTTAGAAGAAACGACGATAAAACGATAGTTTTAACTAGATTTATATCAAGAAACGTTTATCCGAATGAAAGTATAAGATGAAAGAAGAAAAGAGTTCAAATGAGAAGTGCCAAATCAGTACACGTCAACACGGGATCAACAAAGAACAACTGAAGAAGAAAAATGAAGAAAACTGTTATTTGATCTTACACGAATCGTGTATGTCTACATGAAACGTGTAGAATATTTGTTCTCACACGAATCGTGTAGTGATACACGAATCGTGTAATGTTAGGCCGAATTTAATCATTCATCAGATAAGGGGCGGCTACTTTTGGAGTTTTAAAACCTTTCTTTTGGCTAGTGCTTCAGCAAATGGATCTTTTTGACTCACCTACTACTTCTAATACATGTTAAATAGAGAGTACGTTCAGAGACAGCAAGAAGATACAAGATTACAACACATATTACGACAGAGAGATTACAACATAAAATTACTATATCAAATTACTATTGTTATTTTTTGTATCTATTGTAATTAGTTTCAAGTATCAACTATTTAGGGGTATTGTTCGTGATTAAGGGTGTTATTGTACGCGTGAAAGGGGTGTTATTATTGTAATTTTTTATACCGTTTGAAGTTAATGCAAGTGAAGATATTTTAGTAAGTTTACTCTGTTAAAATTAGCGTTGTTATTATGTTTGCATATCTATATTTTTATGTCTACCCTAGTGTAATGAATAGCTAAATTTCCCTAGTGTTTGCTTAAATGTAGAGCCCCTAGTGAAATGGATTGTTACCATTAGTAAAAGTTAAAATGTAACTTTAGTATTTTTAATATTGAGCCTAGTTAAAAGAACCATTTTTATGTAATTAGGTATTTAACTCTTCCCACTTAATTTATTAAATTTAAATAACGAAAGTTATATTTATTTACATAAATTAAGCTTCAACATTAAAAATGATCTAGACGAATTTATGGATAAGTTATTGACACCAATTTAGAAATAAACTTCGGTGGTTTGGGTGATATCAATAAATTATATGAAGGTGAAATTATAAAAAGGGAAACCGTTATAATTTGGGTATTGGCGAAGGTCAAAACTAGGCTAGGTCTCAATTTAAATACTTAGGGAATAGTAGCTTTCTAAAAAGAATCCAATGAAAATTAGATTTTATTTAGTTAAGTTGTAACTTTATATTTATTCGAGAGAAAAATGTAAAGTTTGATACTAGAACATTTTAAATAGGGCGTAAAACTTAAAACAATCCATGGACCTAGGGGTGACACAATTAAGTAAACACTCCCATTTATCTTATTTATATTTGTTATAAAAGTATTATTATTATTATTTACGATTTACCATTTTAAAATATTAGAAAAATACATAAAAACAATTATTTTTCGTAACAGTTCTGTTTGTCACATATTTTTACACATACACGAATCGTGTATCATCACACGAATCGTGTAAGGCTAAAACGCGGCTACAGTACAGCTAGGTTAAAATTAGGGTTTTTGTTATTTAATTATATTTATATTTAGGTTATTAGTTATTTTAATTATTATAATTAAGTTATTTAGTTTTAGTTATTTAAAATACTTAAAATACATGTTTTAATCCTAAAAATTAGCATTAATTATTATCACTTTATAAATTGTAACTAGTTTATAATTAGTTAATTAATTTTAATACCTTTTAAATTTGTATTAGTTTTATTTAAAATATCATTTAGTTAATTTAATTAAGTTTATGTTATAATTGCTTAAAACAAAATTCTAAATATATAGTTTCATTAAAAATTACTATTTTACTAATTACCATTTAGTAATATAATTATTGCATCATAATTAGTATAATTTCATTTAGTACCTTTTTAAGTTAATTTTTGTAATCTTGTAATTTCATTTAGTAATTTAGTTTAAGTTATTTTCTTTTACTGTTACTATAAATGCCTAATCCAAAATCCCCTTTAATTAAGTTTGACATCAAAGACTATTAAAAACCATTAAACACTCCATCTCCCTGTGGAACGAATCGGATTTACCGACAAACTAAACTACACGGATAGGACTAGTTGCCTATATATATGTGTGAAATCAACCTAAAATCAATAAAATACCACATATACAATAAATCAATTCGTGTAACAAAACAACTCAAATCCGTTCAAAATAAAGGTTACGTTTCCGCACATCAGAAATACCCTAGGTTGTGCTAGTTGAAGAGTAATGGACTTTAATTCACTAGCTTTAGTGATTATAATGAGTCTTGACCAATTTTGGGTGGTTGGTGTAGATGAGTCATTTAATGCTCGGGCCATTAAATGCTCGGGTGTTAGAAGTTGACATTTAATTCAACTTGATGGTGTGTTAATTATATGCATAATGTAATAGGTGATTTACTTTGAAGTTTGCGAGCTTACTTCCTAATTCACCGAAGACGATAAGGTGAGTGGAATAATTATATATGCATGTATATAATTTATTTACTTGTGAGGTATGGGTTAAAGTTCGTTGTTGACGATACCACACCCTAGAGTATATTGTTGTTGATGAGGGTTTAAAGTTCGTTGTTGACGATACCTCATACGTGTGGAATTAAAGTTCGATGTTGACGATGCCATACGATTATTTAGTGACGTTGATGAGGGTTTAAAGTTCGTTGTTGACGATACCTCATGTGTGGGTTTAAAGTTCGGTGTTGACGATACCACATTAATGTAGGCGAATGGGATTTAAGTTTGATGTTAACGATACCATTCGTTGGGCTAGCCTTGGGATCTTGAGTACTATGGATGTTGTGAACATCATCGTTATACTTATGTTTTAGCATATTGTATTGTTGTGTTATATGCTATTATTATACTAGCCTTGTAATCGTGGTACTTAGCGTTATACATGTGAAAGGTATGATAATTATGTAACTAGTATGTATGCGGATTTGGTGAGTGTTTGCAAGTAAGTAGGTTATATATATGTATGTATAATTGTTGCACTCACTAAGCCTTGCTTACCCTCTCCTTGTTTACCATTTTATAGGTTCCGGCTTGGAAAAGGGTAAGAGCATACGGTTGGATTAGTGGTCTCCCGTTTATGTTGACAGCGGGTGCTTTTGGGATAACTTTTGAAGTTAGCCTGCCGTTTTGGGTAGTTTAGCCCCAAACCATGCTCGAGTGTCGTTTGGATTATAAACTATCGTTGTAGTGGGTCAAACTTGTATTGAACTTAATTAATGGCCTTTGTGCCTTTTGTAAACATTTAAATTGATGTACGTTTAAATGGAATTGTGGAATGGTTTACATATTTAATTGGCGCGTAAATGTGTATTATAAAAAAAAAAATTATCGTATGGAAATAAGGGTTGGGTTGTTACAGAAATGAAAATATAAATATATATAACTTAGTCATAAAATATCCTGATTTAAAATAATATATTTTGATAAACAACGAGCCACTGATTTATAGAAGCAAATGACCACAACACTCAATTTTATAAGTTTCATTTTTATAAGGTAATTTATTGATAAATAAGTCAAATTATTAATAAGGGTACACGTCGCGTAACGTAAAAGGCTAGTTTAAAAACCGAAAGTGGTACATGAGTCGAGTGACAACGTACGAGTCATTTGAACAAAAATTACATTTTTACTACGCACGTAAATATAATATAATATTTAAATAATTCTAAAGATTAAATATAATATATATTAAATAATATATAAAACTACGTATCATGTGTAATATAAGGAAAAGGGGTGTCAGCAGCTTTTAGTCGTGCAAATGAGCTGGAAAAAACTAGGCCATGCGATCGCATGGCCATTCTCCTTTCAAACCATGCAATCGCATGGTGGTGGTTAGGTGGCTCAGTTCCTTTAAATGTCGAGCGATGCAGTTTGTGTACTCATAACTTCTTCTATCTATCTCTCTGCATCATATGTACATAAATATATATTATAATTAATATTATTATTATTAATATTATTATTAAGATTAATATTATTATTAATCATATTTAGTAGTAGTATTATTATTAGTAATATACATAAAATACTACGACGAGGTTATGGGCAAATTATATCAAACGTGTTTTTCGAGTGGGATAGGGCTAAGGAAATTATGGGTTATAGCTATGGAGGTGATGGGTAATGTTCGAGGGTATGCTCGTAAGGTCAATCTAGTGTTTATCATCTCCGTTGCATTCAAGTCGTTGAGTTTAGTAGAGATTATTATTAAGTAAATGACAGATTAGGTCATTTATAGTTGGACATTATGAAATGGTATGCATGCCTGTTAATTTTCGATGTAAAGAGAGTTTATCTTCTAAAAACGAATGCAATGTCTGGAAAATATATCATATAGTGGTCAAATACCTCGCGATGTAATAAACTATTGAGAATCGTTTATAATGTACATGAACGGGTCCTATACTAATACTAATATTAATACTAATACTACTAATAATACGATTAATAATATTAATCTTAATAATAATAATAATAATAATATAATTAATAATATTAGTAATAAACTATTGAGAATCGTTTATAATGTACATGAACGGGTCCTTTCACTTGAAATCCTGGAACGATCTATAAAAGCTCGACGAGTTGGATGTTTTCTTCACACACATTCATTTATTCATCATCCTCCGTATTATATTACTTATATTATTAATTATATTATTATTATTATTATTATTATTAAGATTAATATTATTAATCGTATTATTAGTAGTATTAGTATTAATATTAGTATTAGTATTATTACACATAAAATACTACGACGAGGTTCTGCTCGCATGTTTTCAAAACGAGTTTTCGAGCGGCATAGAGCTAAGGAAATTATGGATTATAGCTATGGAGGTTATGGGTATGGTTCGGGGGTATAGCTCGTGAGTCAAACCTAGTGTTTATCATCTCTGTTGCGTCTACGTACTTTCCTACAATATAGAATCATAATATTGATACGTGAGCATTCCTATCTTAGCTTTTATATATTAATAGTGTATCATTGACTAGTGCTCGAGTATATAGGATTATGCATGCTTGTATGTTTAATTTCGCTGCTATATAATTTATGATAAATCATGAATTTGATACAAATAATACTGAGATAAGGTATATGATATGAATGTCGTTGGAAAACTAGCAAAAAATTAATAACTTTTCATTTAGAAAGCGAATGGTTTCGATGAACGGATTAAAAGATATCGTCAACTGAATTATTATTAAATTTTAGAATTATTATTGTTAAAATAATTATTATTATTATCGTCGTTATTATTATTATCTAATTATAATAATAATAATAATAATAATAATAATAATAATAATAATAATTATTATTATTATTATTATTATTATTATTATTATTATTATTATTAATATTATCATTATTAATATAAGTATTATTATTAAAAAATTGTTATTGTTAGTATTATTATTATTGTTATTATCATTAAATTTATTATTAATATTATTATTATTATTATTATTATTATTATTATTATTATTATTATTATTATAATTAATAGTATTATCATTAATATTATTATAATACTTATTAGTATCATTATCATTAAAACTAATATTAGTATCATCTAATTATTATGATTGCTATTATTATCATTATTATGAATGCGATATAAAAGAGGACTAAAAGCTGTTAAACAAATCAATTAGGAAATAATGAGTATAAATATCATGATGAAATTAAAATATTGTAAGATATTGATTTAGATAAAAATATCATTTTCATTATTTTTATCACTATTAATATTATTAAAAGTATTATAAATATTAAAACTATCATTTTTACTAAAATTATCATTTTTAATAGAAATATCATTGTTATTATAAAATATCATTATTATTATCATTTTAGTATTATTATTATTAAAAATTATCATTTTTAATAGAATTATTATTTTTATAAAATATTATTATTATTATTGTTAATATTAAAAAGTATCGTTATTATTAAAATTATCATAATTAGAATTATCATTTTATCACAATTAATATCATAATTAGTAAATATAAATATTGTTATTATTATTAGTAGAATAATGGTAATTATTATTATTATTACACAATAATACAACTTTTACTTATTATTATTATTATTATCAATATTATCTTATCAAATGAATATGTGATACAAAGATATTTTACCACATGTAATATAATTACATTAATAATACATACCATTATATTTTTATGATATTAAGTGAAATTTATAAATTTTATTACTTAAGATATATAAAAGTATATTTTTATATAAATTTTTATTTATTAATAAATAATTTATAATATTTACTCTAATAAAATCTGTTAAATATATTTAAATATATAAAACGACTATATTTAAGTTATATAATAATCATGTATAGATTTTGGAAGTCATTTTGGGTCAAGTTGACTTTTGTTGACTTTTGCATATTAGTCTCGAGCATTAGGATTGTGATACACTACGGTTTAACCTAAATTGTTAGACAGATATTGACCAACATATAAATATATATATTTAATATAGGTTCGTGAATCCGAGGCCAACCTTGCACTTGTTCAATGCCGTCATATGTATTTTTACTACGAAATACAGTATAGTGAGTTTCATGTACTCCCTTTTTAAATGCTTTTGCAATATATATATTTTTGGGACTGAGAATACATGCGCTACTTTTATAAATGTTTGACAAAATAGACACAAGTACTTGAACTACAATCTATGATGAATTATTATACCGCGTATCCCTTTTTGTTTAGTTTGGTAACCTAAGAATTAGTGAACCAGTCCACTAATTGACGCGAATCCTAAAGATAGATCTATGGGCCTTGACAAGCCTCAGTCAGAGAATTTGAACTGCTTCAGTACTTCGAGGTTTATATGTTTGGGGATATGCTAGATGCATTTTTTTAATGTCGGTTACCAGGTGTTCAGCAGTGAGCAGACCTGCACTTAATTATGAAAATGAAATCTTGTGGTCTATTAAAACTATGGAAATAATGGAATATGATAAACTAATGAACTCACCAACCTTTTGGTTGACACTTTTAAGCATGTTTATTCTCGGGATTGAAAGAAATCTTTCGCTGTGGGAATATTTCAAAAGGTTGGGAATATTATGAAATGGTATGTATGCCTTATCACTTTTAAGCATGTTTATTCATGGCATATTTCAAAAGATGTTGCATTCATGTCATTGAGTTCAATAAAGATTATTAAGTAAATGATAGATTAGGTCATTTATAGTGGGAATATTATGAAATGGTATGTATGCCTGTCATCTTTCGATGTAATGAAAGTTGTCTTTTAAAAACGAATACAATGTTTGTAAAATGTATCATATAGAGGTCAAATACCTTGCAATGTATCCATATGTTATTGTATTCGTCCTTATGGATTAGGACGGGTCGTCTCATGTGGTATCAGAGCGGTGGTCTTAGTGAACCAGGTCTTGCATTAGTGTGTCTAACTGATAATTGATAAGATGCATTAGTAAGTCTGGACTTCGACCTTAACTGCATGTCAAAAAGTTTTGCTTATCATTGTTGTCGAAAAATTGTCTGCTTATCATCTTAAATCAAGATGCGTCTCACTGCATTTATTGCATAGATAGAGTATAGACAAATTTCAAATCTTAGCATATCTGTTACTTTAAACTTTTCTTGATATCTTTCGAAGATTCCCCCGTGATTTATGGAATTTTGGTATTATATATACATATGTAAATTATGTATTGAAGAGTACCAATTTAAATTCGATAATCTATTTCAAATCATAAATCATCTCCCTAATTATACAAGATGGATCCCGTATCTAGTTCAAACTCCTTAAACTCCGACAGCTATTCTGATATGGATATTCACTTGAACTCCGAAGACATTGTAATTGGAATGGATCAACCAATCAGCCATCATCAATTCTGGATGAATTGGGGATGGGTTCGTAGCCTACTTAGTCATTGGAGGCAAGAAGAAGGTGACCCCTTCCATTTCGCACATTCCCCTCTTGGCGAAGAACCTGAAGCACTTACCGGCGAACCGGTTCGTAATACCATTTTCTCTCTCATTTCCAGAGTATTTCGTCATGATTATATACTATCTCAAATACTTGATCTTATTCATCCACTCGTCCGAACCGATAATCATCCCGGTGTAATAGAAGAAGTCAACGAGCTTCGCGCTCGGGTAGTGGCTTTGGAGAATATGGTGCAAAGGTTACAAGCACCAGCAGCAGCACCGGAAGCAATAGTACCACCATCAACAACACCAACAGTACCATCACCACCACCAATAACAACATCCGCATCCCACACCTCAACATCACAATTTGTATGTGATGACCTGTCCTAATCCATCTGGATGAAGTAATCAACATCTGGTCCCATTACGAGGTACTGACCTAAATATGCCATGAATGACTCCAAGTAATATCTTTAAAATGAGCAAATGCACAGCGGAAGATTTCTTTCATACCTGAGAATAAACATGCTTAAAAGTGTCAACCAAAAGGTTGGTGAGTTCATAGGTTTATCATAAACAATAACATTCATAATTTTGATAGACCACAAGATTTCAGTTTCATGAATATATGTACACTCGCAAGTGTATAAAAGTATTCTATAAGTTGTTGAGCACTTCGGTAACCATACTTAACAATTAATGTGGCATATTCCCTTTATTATGAAATCTCCCTACACTGTACCAAGTGTAGTAAAAATGAAGTACTATGCAACCATTTACGATACTAGAGCGACTAGCCCGGTTGGGGTTGTCAAACCCGATAGATCTATCAATAGGATTCGCGCTTACATGTTCTTCTAACATGTAAATATTAGTTACCAAGCTATTAGGGAAGATATGCAAAGTGGTACAACTCAACGTAGAATATATTTTAAGTACTTGTGTCTATTTCGTCAAACATAAAACCAGCGCATGTATTCTCAGCCCAAAAATATATATTGCAAAAGCAATTAAAAAAGGAGAAAATGAAACTCACAATACGATATTTTGTAGTAAAAATATGCATACGACGGAACTGAACAATGCAGGGTTGACCTTGGATTCACGAACCTATATCATTCATATATATATTAAAACATATAACAAGTTCATATATTAATAATATTTATATACTTGTTATATTTAATGATTCATATTTTATATCTTAAATATATTTATTTTATATATCTTGAATAATTAATTAATACTTATTAAAAATATAATTAGGTTATCTGTTTTAAATATGGTTTTATATATCTAATAGTTATTTTAATAATAATAATGATATTATCAATACTTATACTTATTTTAATAACAATAATAATCATAATCATAATCATAATAACAATAATAATAATTGATCATAAATTCTTTATTTTAGTAATAATAATAGTAATAATTATATTACTAATGATAATAACAATAACAATAACAATAATAATAATAATTTTAGAAATGAAAACTACCTTCAAAAAGTTTTTCTAAAAAATATGCCCCAAACCGGATTTGAACTCGAGACCTCTCGCTCACCCGCAAACACACTTAACCATTCTTCCATTCAAGTTTTTCTGATTTATATTACAACCCAACTTACTTATCTAGTACTTCTTAATGCCATGTTCATCATCTTCTTCACCATGTCTAACATCAAACGGGGGCAAAAACTTAACAACAATCGAACGGTTTTTCATTTATGACTTGTAAACAACATGAAACAAAAAAATAAAAGTGTTCTTGTGATTAGTAAAATTCAGAAAAAGTTGAAAAAAAAATACTGCTGAAGCTCGTAACACTTCAAAAAAAAATTAATGTTTTCAATTTTGAGTTCGTTTTGGACAATCTTTACAACATGAAATATGTTTCAAATCCTTCCTAAAAACTTTGTGAATCGTCAATTGCAACAGAAAATCAAAACAAGCTCTAATTTCTCGATGAACAAATTAGTTGACTTTTGACAAAATAACTTTGACTCGCAAATTCGAATTCGTTATTAAGAATTGGAACTTGAGATTTTGTAGGAAGTTTAAGTAAATTATTCCTAACAACTCTGCATTTTTAGTTTTTGAAATTTGTTTCGAATTCGCGTTAGTGTATATCACTGTGAAGAACTCAAGAACTCAAAAATTGATTTTTAGATTAAGAGTATTATAGATTATGATTACAACATGAATTGTGTTGCAAATCATTCCTATAATCTTTATGGATCATCAATTTAACTGGAGATATCAAAACAAACTCGAATTTGATTCAAGAACACTTAGTTGACTTTGAAAACCAAAACTTTGACTCCCAAATTAGAAATTAATAGAAAGAATTGAGGATTAAAAACTTACAGATAGTTTAGTTAGATGAATTCTAACACTTCTGCATTTAAGGATTTTGAAAATTAATACTAAATCAAAATTTGGCTAAAAAGATGAAGAACAGAGAGTACGAGTTTATTTTCTGAAATTTTTGGGTTAATTCTATCACTGAATGCATTAACCAATATATAGCAAAGGATTTTTGTTTTGAATTGTGATTGAAGCAGACTCATAACAAACTCCGACAGATTTAAAATCAAATACAGTATGGATGTGTATGTGAAACTGAATTTGTTTCTGCATGTGTTAAATTTTAATTTAATACATATTAATAGTAATTATACTAATATTATTAATAATTATTATATTAATAATAATTCTAAAAATAACTAAATAATAGTAATAATATCATAAAAATGATAATAAAATAAAATAAAAATATAAGAATTCATTTAAATCATAAATAAATTTAAATCTTAATTATTTTGTACATTATTTTACATTTTCAATTCAAATGATTATTTTGTATTTTATTAATTCAACTTAATATGCACTCTTATATTTATATATGTATATATATATATATATATATATATATATATATACATACATATTTATTTACACACAATTGTTCGTGAATCGCCGGGAATAGTCACAGGTTAAATGAATCCATGTAAATAGTTTAAAAATTTTGAGACTCAACATTACAGACTTTGCTTATCGTGTCGATATCATTTAAAGATAAAGTTTAAATTTGGTCGGAAATTTCCGGGTCATCACAGTACCTACCCGTTAAAGAAATTTCGTCCCGAAATTTGAGTGAGGTCGTCATGCCTAACAATAAAAATGTTTTCATGACGAATATGAGTTGATAAATAGAGTTTTATCATCATAGAGTAATGAGAATAAAATA
The DNA here is from genome assembly GCF_046630445.1 of Rutidosis leptorrhynchoides. NCBI lineage: Eukaryota > Viridiplantae > Streptophyta > Magnoliopsida > Asterales > Asteraceae > Rutidosis > Rutidosis leptorrhynchoides. Next base: position 137,960,058 of record NC_092336.1, on the reverse strand, counting down.
ATTCGATTATTCGAAGAGTACGAATGGAGCTATCACAAAAGAATGAAATGAGTAAATAAAGTTTCGTCATAACTTTTGACGTAGTCATGGTTGAATTCCGGAATTCAAGGGATTTAAAGATAATCTTTGAAATCTATATAAGATTCGGTTCTTCGGTGAATAAGGAAATTAGGATCTCTATAATTGAATACGATGATCTGCCTCAATTACTCTGTCTGATATTTTTATTATAAATTAAACTTCTTCCGTTCCGTTATTCTCACCATTCCTATACTTTTCTTCTTAGTTCATACATCCAAAGATTGTGAAAATGCTTAATCTAGTTCTGATCCTTGTCCTTATCCTGACTATCGCAACAATCATTCTCCTTTTCCAACTTCCACCGGAGGAATCTGCTTTCTCTTACTTCGCCCTTGGGGTTATAGTATTTTTAATTCTCCCGTGTCTTTATGTTACGATAAAAATTGATATACACGGTTTGTAAATTCTACGTTGTTATTGGGTTTTATATCTTCCCTTATATTTCGATCTCCCTGCTTCTGTCTCCTATAATCATTGTCATCCATAGTTAATGCTCTCTCCTATTTGCTGCGATTTATACCCCCTTTCTCTTTCGGAACTTCATGCTTTTGTTTTCTTTTCGCAAGTAATGGTCCAGAGTTTATAAGTATGGAGTTTCGAATTATCATAAATATACAAGGTAGAAAGGAAAGGTAGTAGCACGGTTTGATTTGTCAAATTGCCAGAATTACTAAGGATAGAACTATCAAGAATATATATTCTTGATATGTTCAGAAGTTAAGTAGAATGAAAGAGTTATGTAACCTAGCACGTGATGACGTTATGATTCTGTGAATCATCACATCCCATTAGAAAATCAGCATGACTTACTGTAATATAATCACGTTGATCAAGTGTCATTATATTATACTAACTCATGCTTCAGTTCCCAACACTACTTCAGAATTCATTCATAGCTTTTACAGAAATTTCCAATATAATGTATTACAGATGGCACGAAGAGGTATATAATTTTGGATGAAAATATTTATGAAAATATCTTCAGAAATATCAAAGATATTTATGATGATATTTTGGAATTTCTAAGTTCGATGGTTGATGAAGAAAGATTTTCCGCAAGATTTTAACATGACCTCGGAGCAAGATATTCTCTAAAGATTTCATCGGATCCAGAATTACCTGGATCCTTTGAATATAGGGTTTGGTCCTTGTATTTGTCCTTGGTCTCCTTCATGGGTAGCTCAATCTGTTTTTCAGTACCAAATTTTCTATCGAGCGTTCCTAACACTCCTTTTTTTATCATCAAACTTTTGGCCGTTTAGACCATCTACCAATTTTCTGTTTCCTCTGCATTTAATGGTACGATATCTGAATCATCGGTCATTAATCCGAGGTAGTTTCAGGTGAATTATGTTTTTAGATGATTAAACGCTGATGGTAATATGGTGGAATATGAAAGGTTCCCCGGTAAAAATAAACAGCACGCATATATATCAAAGTTATAATAAGATTGTTTCGAACGAAAAGTCGATGGTGATTTTCTGAAGCTGTGACAAAATCTGCTATTTTGAAAGGGATTACCAAGTTATTTTGGGTAATGAAGGAATTAGCACAGCTACGTGTTAAACGTTTACTCAGGTTTCGAGTGGTTTTAGGTGCATAACTATATGCATCAATCTTTTCTTCCGTAGATGAAGTGTGATTGGTTCATCCTTTCGATTGAGGTGTTTTTAAGAATCATGAAAAATTTGAACGCAGATTGTAATCGTCAAGATACAATTGAGGTTTAAGATGAAATCAAGTGGCAAACTTGAAGAATTGTTTAGTTTCATATGTTATAGTTAATATTTTAATTCATTTTTAATTGTCCAATGTTGATAGTCCAATAATCGATTTATATATATAATCTTAGAATTACCCCACAACGTATTGTATACGTATTGTCTTTGCATCAACCCAGAGACGTATTGTATACGTATTGTCTTAAAATTACTAAGACGTATTGTGTACGTGTTGCCTTACGATTTATCAAAACGTATTGTATACTTATTGTGTTAGGATATACCAAGAATACTATTATACATATATACAATTATAGAATTCGTGTACATGTCTCAGACTCGATCACAACTCAAAGTATATATATTATTGTAGAATCAACCTCAACCCTGTATAGCGAACTCATGCATTACAGCATATAGAGTGTCTATGGTTATTCCAAATAATATATATACATCCGTCGATATGATATGTCAAAACTTTGTATACGTGTCCCGATATTTAAAGTGCGTAAAATAAATAACAGAAATTAAATGACAAAAATTAAAATTGCGAGAATATAAATTGCGATAAATAAATTGCGATAAATAAAATGTAATCAGTTAGCTGGGAACAGTTAGCTAGGAACAGTTAGCGTGGATTCTTAACAAAATTCTTCTCATAGTTAAATTGTTTGTTTCTATCAAATTTTATTTTGTCCAATGTTTTCTTCATTATGCCACTTGTTGGATTCTGATAAGTCAAAATCCAAATATGAAATTGAACGAAAATGGTTATTCTGTAGTGAACGGATTCGTATATTTGTGGATGTAAATAGGATAGTAAATGACCGTTGAATTAGATTCGAAGAATGTACAGTGTAACTTATTAAAGTGAAAACTAAATATTCCTCGGGTATTACCTACCCGTTAAAATATTTTCACCATTTACAATTTGTACAAAAGAATTTTTAATTACAATCTTTATGAAAACATATATACATATATATTTTGTTTAGATGAAATCACGAATTTAATGAGTCAATATGATATTAGACTCATTTAATTTACCGTTAGAATAAGAATATATAATTTCTAAAACATTAAAGATTATATAATCGCCATGTTGAACGAAGATAAATAATGTAGAATGATTCGTAGAACAATGATTATGCTCGAGGTACATAATGAGATATTGAGGCATGGATTGTTGATGGTACTGGTGCTGTTATTGATGGTACTGTTGGTGCCGGTGATGTTGTTGAAGCTGGTAAATTTTGCACCATATTCTCGAGATTGATTACTCGAGCGCGAAGTTCGTTGACTTCTTCTATTATTTCGGGATGATTGTTGGTCGGAACGAGCGGATGAATAAAATCTAGAATTTGGTTTAGTATATAATCATGACGAGATACTCTGGAAATGAGAGAGAAAATGGTGTTTCGGACAGGTTCGCCGGTAAGTGCGTCAGGTTCTTCGCCAAGAGGACAATATGGTGGATGAAAGGGATCGCCTTCTTCTTGTTTCCAATGACTAAGCAGGCTACGAACCCAGCCCCAATTCATCCAGAATAGATGATGGCTGATTGGTTGGTCCATTCCGGTCACACTGCTTTCGGAGCTTGAGTGGGACTCCATATCGGAATCCGAGGGACTTGAACTAGTAGTGAGTTCCATTTCGTACGATTGAATAAAGTATTTTTCGATATGAAATGATTTTCGGATATCGGATGATATTCTTTTTACATAGAATACCTGTCTATAGTACAGAAGATCCCGTAAATCACGAAGGGAATCGAGGAAACATGCCAGACAAGGTCTAATGTAATGGAATATGAATTCGTCTGTACACCATCTATGCAATAATTGCAATAAGATGTGTCGAGACTGAAAATGATAAGTATTCTTTTTCGACAATGAACGATAAGCAAAACTTTTGATATGCAGACCAGGTTCAAGTCCAGACTTACTAATATATCCTAACAACTACAAGGTCGAAGTCCAGACTCATTAATGCATCCTAACAACTACCTGTTAGACACACTAATGCAAGACCTGGTTCGCTAAGACCACCGCTCTGATACCACATGTGATGACCCGTCCTAATCCACCTGGACGAAGTCATCAACATCTGGTCCCATTACGAGGTACTGACCTAAATATGCCATGAATGACTCCAAGTAATATCTTTAAAATGAGCAAATGCAAAGCAGAAGATTTCTTTCATACCTGAGAATAAACATGTTTAAAAGTGTCAACCAAAAGGTTGGTGAGTTCATAGGTTTATCATAAACAATATCATTCATAATTTTGATAGACCACAAGATTTCAGTTTCATGAATATATGTACACTCACAAGTGTATAAAAGTATTCTATAAGTTGTTGAGCACTTCGGTAATCATACTTAACAATTAATGTGGCATATTCCCTTTATTATGAAATCTCCCTACACTGTACCAAGTGTAGTAAAAACGAAGTACTATGCAACCGTTTACGATACTAAAGCGACTAGCCCGGTTGGGGTTGCCAAACCCGATAGATCTATCAATAGGATTCGCGCTTACATGTTCTTCTAACATGTAAATATTAGTTACCAAGCTATTAGGGAAGATATGCAAAGTGGTACAACTCAACGTAGAATATAGTTTAAGTACTTGTGTCTATTTCGTCAAACATAAAAACAGCGCATGTATTCTCAGCCCAAAAATATATATTGCAAAAGCAATTAAAAAGGGAGCAAATGAAACTCACAATACGATATTTTGTAGTAAAAATATACATACGACGAAACTGAACAATGCAGGGTTGACCTTGGATTCATGAACCTATATCATTCATATATATATTAAAACATATAACAAGTTCATATATTAATAATATTTATATATTTGTTATATTTAATGATTCATATTTCATATCTTAAATATATTTATTTTATATATCTTGAATAATTAATTAATACTTATTAAAAATATAATTAGGTTATCTGTTTTAAATATGGTTTTATATATCTAATAGTTATTTTAATAATAATAATGATATTATCAATACTTATACTTATTTTAATAACAATAATAATCATAATCATAATAACAATAATAATAATTGATCATAAATTCTTTATTTTAGTAATAATAATAATAATAGTAATAATTATATTACTAATGATAATAACAATAACAATAATAATAATAATTTTAGAAATGAAAACTACCTTCAAAAAGCTTTTCTAAAAAATATGCCCCAAACCGGATTTGAACTGGAGACCTCTCGCTCACCCGTAAACACACTTAACCATTCTTTCATTCAAGTTTTTCTGATTTATATTACAACCCAACTTACTTATCTAGTACTTCTTAATGCCATGTTCATCATCTTCTTCACCATGTCTAACATCAAACGGGGGCAAAAACTTAACAACAATCGAACGGTTTTTCATTTATGACTTGTAAACAACATGAAACAAAAAAATAAAAGTGTTCTTGTGATTAGAAAAATTCAGAAAAAGTTGAAAAAAAATACTGCTGAAGCTTGTAACACTTCAAAAAAAAAAAATAATGTTTTCAATTTTGAGTTCGTTTTGGACAATCTTTACAACATGAAATATGTTTCAAATCATTCCTAAAAACTTTGTGAATCGTCAATTTCAACAGAAATATCAAAACAAGCTCTAATTTCTCGATGAGCAATTTAGTTAACTTTTGACAAAATAAGTTTAACTCGCAAATTCGAAATCGTTATTAAGAATTGGAACTTGAGATTTTGCAGGAAGTTTAAGTAAATTATTCCTAACAACTCTGCATTTTTAGTTTTTGAAATTTGTTTCGAATTCACGTTAGTGTATATCACTGTGAAGAACTCAAGAACTCAAAAATTAATTTTTAGATTAAGAGTGTTATAGGTTATGATTACAACATGAATTGTGTTGCAAATCATTCATATAATCTTTATGGATCATCAAATTAACTGGAGATATCAAAACAAACTCGAATTTGATTCAAGAACACTTAGTTGACTTTGAAAACCAAAACTTTGACTCCCAAATTAGAAATTAATAGAAAGAATTGAGGATTGAAAACTTACAGATAGTTTAGTTAGATGAATTCTAACACTTCTGCATTTAAGGATTTTGAAAATTAATACTAAATCAAAATTTGGCTAAAAAGATGAAGAACAGAGAGTACGAGTTTATTTTCTGAAATTTTTGGGTTAATTATATCACTGAATGCATTAACCAATATATAGCAAAGGATTTCTGTTTTGAATTGTGATTGAAGCAGACTCATAACAAACTCTGACAGACTTAAAATCAAATACAGTATGGATGTAGATGTGAAACTGAATTTGTTTCTGCATGTGTTAAATTTTAATTTAATACATATTAATAGTAATTATACTAATATTATTAATAATAATTATATTAATAATTAATAATAATTCTAAAAATAACTAAATAATAGTAATAATATCATAAAAATGATAATAAAATAAAATAAAAATATAAGAATTCATTTAAATCATAAATAAATATTAATCTTAATTATTTTGTACATTATTTTACATTTTTAATTCAAATGATTATTTTGTATTTTCTTAATTCAACTTAATATGCACTCTTATATTTATATATGTATATATATATATATATATATATATATATTTACATATTTATTTACACACAATTGTTCGTGAATCGTCAGGAATAATCACAGGTTAAATGAATCCATGTAAATATTTTAAAATTTTTGAGACTCAACATTACAGACTTTGCTTATCATGTCGATATCATTTAAAGATAAAGTTTAAATTTGGTCGGAAATTTTCGGGTCATCACATTGTACCTCGAGCATCAACAGCACACGCACCATAGATACCAAGTAGTACCAACAACAATAACCGATGAAGTATTAATCTATAACTTCATTGGAGAAACATTCTATGGCGATTATGTAATCTCTAAAGTCTTAGAGGTTATCTTTTCTAGCCTTAACCATAAATCAGATGTGTGGAGTAAAATGATAAAAGGAAGAGTAAAAACCGTGACAAGGATAATGCACGAATTACAAGCTAGACTTGTTTTACCAGAAGCATCAACAGTACTGATAATGCTAAAAACGAACATATATTTCATAGCATTATTCCTCAAGAAAGACAAGCTTTTAGTTGCAATTGTTCTATTTAAAAGTGATATTCGTTTAAATAATAAAAGGTGAAGACAAAAGACAAATTCGACGAATTGAAGACGCAAACGACCAAAAAGCTCAAAAGTACAAAAGACAATCAAAGAGGTTCCAATTATTGATAAGAAACGTCTCGAAATTACAAGAGTACAAGATTCAAAACGTAAAGTACAAGATATTAAATTGTACGCAAGGACGTTCGAAAATCCGGAACGGGAACAAAGTCAACTCTCAACGCTCGATGCAACGGACTAAAAATTACAAGTTAACTATGTATAAATATAATATAATATATAATTAATTATATTAATTATATATATATTATATTTATAAAATAAATCGTCGGCAAACAAAGAGCCAAAATGGAGTGAGCTGTAAAAACAAACTCCGCGACTCGCGGAGTTTGAAGAAGGAAAGGGCCGCGAGTCGCGGAGCCCCAAAAACTGAAACTCCCTATAAAAGCAAATGAATTCTGATCGCAAAAAAATCCATAATCTATCTCTCTCTCAATATATACGTAAATATATATATATATATATATATATATATATATATATATATATATATATATAAAATTTATATTTTAATTTTAATTTTAATTTTAAATCCTAATAATAAGGGTATGTTAGCAAATGTTGTAAGGGTGTAAGTCAAAATTCTGTCCGTGTAACGCTACGCTATTTTTAATCATTGTAAGTTATGTTCAACCTTTTTAATTTAATGTCTCGTAGCTAAGTTATTATTATGCTTATTTAATCTGAAGTAATCATGATGTTGGGCTAATTACTAAAATTGAGTAATTGGGCTTTGTACCATAATTGGGGTTTGGACAAAAGAATGACACTTGTGGAAATTAGACTATGGGCTATTAATGGGCTTTATATTTGTTTAACTAAATGATAGTTTGTTAATGTTAATATAAAGAATTACAATTGGGCGTCCCTATAAATTACCATATACACTCGATCGGACACGATGGGCGGGGTATTTATATGTACGAATAATCGTTCATTTAACCGGACACGGGAATGGATTAATAGCCACTAGAATAATTAAAACAGGGGTGAAATTATGTACAAGGACACTTGGTATAATTGATAACAAAATATTAAAACCTTGGGTTACACTCAGTCGACATCCTAGTGTAATTATTAAACAAAGTATTAAAATCTTGTTACAGTTTAAGTCCCCAATTAGTTGGAATATTTAACTTCGGGTATAAGGATAATTTGACGAGGACACTCGCACTTTATATTTATGACTGATGGACTGTTATGAACAAAAACCAGACGGACATATTAAATAATCCAGGACAAAGGACAATTAACCCATGGGCATAAAACTAAAATCAACACGTCAAACATCATGGTTACGGAAGTTTAAATAAGCATAATTCTTTTATTTCATATTTAATTTCCTTTATTTTATATTTAATTGCACTTCTAATTATCGCATTTTTTTAATTGCACTTTTAATTATCGCATTTTTATTATTGTATTTAATTGCACTTTTAATTATCGTACTTTTTAATTATCGCAAGTTTATTTTATCGTACTTTTATTATTCGCAATCTCATTATCGTTATTTACTTTACGCTTTAAATTAAGTCTTTTATTTATTTAATATTTTACATTTTGTTTTAACTGCAACTAAAGTTTTTAAAATCGACAAACCGGTCATTAAACGGTAAAAACCCCCTTTATAATAATAATATTACTTATATATACATTTGTATTTTTATAAAAGTAAACTAATATAGCGTTAAGCTTTGTTTAAAGATTTTCCCTGTGGAATGAACCGGACTTACTAAAAACTACACTACTGTACGATTAGGTACACTGCCTATAAGTGTTGTAGCAAGGTTTAAGTATATCCATTCTATAAATAAATAAATATCTTATGTAAAATTGTATCGTATTTAATAGTATTTCCTTGTAAAATTTAATAGTATTTTATACCCCTTAGCTTTAACCATCAAGTATTTCTCGTCTTGAAAATCTCGAATTAGAAGTTCTAAATGAATCGGCCATACAAGACAACTTTCCTGATGAATATCTATTGAAGATAGATTATAAAGAAATTCCATGGTTTGCAGACTATGCAAACTACTTAGTTTGTGGATTCCTTGAAAAAGGATTATCGTACCAAAAACGAAAGAAATTCTTCAGTGATATAAAACACTATTTTTGGAAAGATCCACATCTGTTTAAAAGTTGTCCCGATGGAATAATACGCCGATGTGTATTTGGATATGAAGCTAGTAAAATTTTAAACCATTGTCACACAGGACCAACAGGAGGGCATTATGGGCCTCAACTAACAGCAAGAAAAGTTTATAATGCTGGATTCTATTGGCCTACAATTTATAAAGACGCACACCTTCTTTGCAAATCCTGTAATACTTGTCAAAGGGCCGGAAAAATAAGTCAACGTGATGAAATGCCACAAAATGTCATACAAGTATGTGAAGTATTTGACATATGGGGTATTGACTTTATGGGTCCATTTCCAAAATCTCATAATAATCTCTATATTCTCGTAGCCATTGATTATGTATCTAAATGGGCGGAAGCACAAGCTCTCCCAACTAACGATGCACGAGTTGTAGTCAACTTTTTAAAACGTCTTTTTGCAAGGTTTGGAACACCGAAAGCTTTAATAAGTGATCGGGGTACTCATTTCTGTAATAATCAACTTGAGAAAGTTCTTAAAAGATATGGAGTAACTCATAAAATCTCCACCGCATATCATCCACAAACAAGTGGACAAGTTGAAAATACCAACCGAGCTTTAAAACGTATTCTAGAGAAAACCGTAGGATCAAATCCGAAGGAATGGTCCATTAAATTGGAGGATGCACTCTGGGCTTTTAGAACAGCCTACAAAACTCCAATTGGAACCACACCTTTTAGACTTGTTTATGGAAAAGCATGTCATCTTCCAGTAGAAATTGAACACAAAGCATTTTGGGCTTTGAAGACATGTAATCTTGATTTACATGAAGCCGGACGTCTACGATTAAGTCAACTAAACGAATTAGAAGAATTAAGACATGAAGCATACGAAAATTTGTTAATCTATAAAGAAAGAACGAAGAAATGGCATGATAAAAGAATCAGAAGTTCAAAAGAATTTAAAGAAGGAGACAGAGTTCTTCTTTTCAATTCACGATTCAAGCTATTTCCTAGAAAATTGAAATCAAGATGGTCTGGACCATTCATAGTTAAAAGAGTTTTTCCATACGGAACGATAGAATTAATAAATTCAAATGGGATTGAATTTAAAGTTAATGGTCACAGAGTTAAACATTACATACATGGTCCAATGGAAGTTGACAACGAAGTTAATCACAATTTCGACACCACAGCTAACTAAGTGTGGGGAGAATCAAGTCTTTAAAGGTTTATGTATTTCTGTTAGAGTTAGATTGTCTGTTTTCGTGTAGTTCTCGAAAATGGAACCCGAATGGTCTTTTCCTAGCAGACCCTAAAGAACTAGTCTTCTCCCCCCATTCTGAATTTTTATTTTTTTTTAGGAAATGAAGACTGCCTGTGAACTAAACCATGGTCTAATGCTACATGCTTTGATCACTAAACGTAATAATGACACACTTCTGAGTGAAATAGTATCAGTAATCAGAGAAAGATTGGACGGAGTTAGAAAAGAATCCAGATGCGAAGATAATAAGTTACAATTTGGTAAAGGAAAATCAAAATCCGCAGTGAAAAGAAGAGCACGACACCTAGAAAGATGTCACAAATGTGGAAAATGGTCACATGGAGGTAAATGTTCAAATAATCAAACCTATTCAAACACCGAATTTGTTACTTTATGCAGAGACGGACCGTTCATATGTTTAGAAGAAAAAACACTGAATGCTCGAGGTTACGCCTATGTAGCCATGGAAAACCAATTAAACCGACTATCTTATGAATGGGATAGATCATATAACTAAGAAATCTATTTCACAGTTATGTTTGTACAGTTTTTATTTTTTTTATTTTTATTTTTAACCTTTTGATAATAAACGCTAATTTGTTCGTTATAAAGTATTAAATTGGTATTGAATAAAATTTGGTTTGGCGACCGAAATTATTGATATCATTCAAAAATTTATCACATCACTGCGAAATTTAACGTTTATTCTTAAGGTATAAATATCTTTAATCAATCAACCCAAAATATTTCAAAAATTCGTCATGAGTTAAATTAGGTCATGGAACCGAAATTACTTTACCGAAAAGAGGGGCGTATATTTTTGATAATATTTGATTGATTAAAGTGGGATAAAAAGCCAAAAATATTTTTAATTTTATTTTTACCATGTTTTTAAAATTAATATATAAATCTTAAATTAATATTGTAAACTTTGTAAAATCAATATATTTAAAATTGTAAATATTTGAAAAATTAATATAAGTTTGATGTGAATTTATAATATGAATTTTTAAATTAAGTTTGGTGTGAATTTTTAATTTTTAAAAAATATGAATTTTTAATTTTATGCATTTCAAATTTTAAGTTTGGTGTGAATTTTTAATATTAATTTTGAATTTTATATTTAAGTTGTGTGAATTTAAAAACAAAAATTTACTTTATCTCATTAAGTTAAAAATATGATTTTTAAAATTCGTCGTAAGTTGAAGACTAGGTCGTTGAACCGAAATTGCTTTACCCGAGGGAGGGACGAGAACTTTTATTATCATTATTTTTAATCTTATTGAATTAAAGTATGCCAAAAACATTAAAAAACTAAAAAAAAATCTAAGCTTGTAAAACAATCGCTTGAAAAAGACAAATTTTAAAATTTTGTCGAAGGACGGACTAGGACTTCGATCCGAAACGACCTCGTCCTAAAACAAAGGAAAACAAAATTTTAAATTTATTTTATATTTGTTTTACAAGTTAAGGTTTGTGTAAAAATATATATATATATATATATATATATATATATACAAACTCCGCGACTCGCGGAGTTTGAAAGGGAAAAACACCGCGACTCGCGGAGTTCCAAAAATACCGAAAAAAATAAAAGGGGCAGAATTGATCAGTCCCCAACCCACACCACACATACAGCGAAAATAAACCCAAAAAAAACCCGAGAAAACACCCCCAAAATCACAATTTTTAACCGTTAATCATCAAATCTTTTACTAAAATCATGTTGAGAAGGATGCTATCAAGGAATTACTCAAGAAAAACGGTAAATTTCTACACCTAAACACCATTTAATCCGAAAATTAGTGTTCTTGAGCAATTTTATACCCAATTTAATTTTGATGCTTTTTAGTGTAATTATGCTTAAATTGTTTATGTATTATGCTTGTATAACCTAGATTGATGCTATTTAACATGATTAGAAGCCTTAAACTTCAAATTTTGAGTAATCTAGGGTTTGTGTTCTTGAGCAAATTTGGGGCTTTTTGATATAAACAGGTTATGGCCGATTTTTGTAATGAATTGTTGCTAAATTAAGTAGTGTAACATGTTTAGGTAGTTAAATGATCCAAACTTTGAGCCTAAACATGATTTTGAGAATTAAAGTGGACTTTTTCAAGTCTAAAATTCATGAATATGATTTTTGAGAGATAATGCCATTTGAAACTTGGTTAATTGCTAGTAATGATTATTTTGACATGTTATTTGAGTTGAATGCTTATGAACTTGGCGAACATTTTCGTATATGCTTATTTGAAAAAGTGTAGATTTGATGAAAATATGAAAATGAGCTTAAGTTTGATATAAATTGATCATGTCATTGTAATTATTTTGATTGATGATTTTGCTGACACTAATACATATTTGAATGCACAAAAATTGTGTTTGATGTGTTTTGCAGACTGAAAGGGGTGAATCTTCATCCCAAGCTCGCAATGCTCCTGCTGAGAATGCGGAACAACAGGAGGTGGATAACTACTATAAACAAGATATACCTCATCCAGTCATGACATTTTCTGATATGCACTTGGAAGATTTGCACCCGAACCTGAGATTTGACAGACTTTGGATAGATTATCCAAAATACCAAAGGGGTTTGCATACTCTTCATTCTAAAGTTGTTGAGGTACCTAGGGTCATAGAATGGGGACCATTAGAAGCTGTAGAATTGGCCGGGCCAATTAGGGAATTACTTGCACAGAGGTATGGTAATTCTACTTTTAACGACTGGGTACGTTTATTCACCATGCGTAGACCTGTATATAAAGTATGGTGTGAAGAATTGTTGTGTAGTATAGAATTAAATGATCGGGTAGATAGTTTAACCGATCGATCTTTTATTAGATTTTTGTTAGGAGGTTCGATGCGCCACATGTCTTTACTAGACATGGCTCAGGCTTTACGTATATATACGCCTGAGGAGTTAGCATCTGCCGATTGTAGAGGGTTGATATTGAACGGTAGGAAGATAGACGAAAATTTTGATACGCATGGTGTATGGAGTCAAATGACTAGCCATCACCGATTCAAAGGAGGAAATTACTCTTATTTGGATATAGATAGAGCTGAATTAAGAGTAATTCATAGGTTTTTAGCTAATTCAATTACACAAAGAGGTAAGAACAAGGAAAAGGTAAATGAACAGGATTTGTTTTACCACATGTGTATTCGAGACCCACAAAGCGCTGTAAGTATACCTTATTGTGTGGGTTATTATTTATCAGCTATGGTTAGGGGGATGAGACCACATAGCATAATAGGAGGTGGTATATTTATTACTTTGATTGCTGAATATCTCGGTGTGGATATAAGTCGGGGGGGATTATTAGTCGAAGAACCAGAACCCCGCGATACAATAGGTTTAAATGTATACCATGGTGCGAAAGTTTTGAAGAGGCGAAATAACGCCGCAGTACAATACCATGGTAGACATCTACAGGTTAATAGAAACCAACAGCAAGGTAATGTAGGAGGGGGAAATGAAATGCAAGAAATGTAAAGGTTTATAGCTTCACAGGAGTACGAAAATGCTAGACATAGAGCATTTGAAGATTGGCAAGTTCATCAAAACCAAATCATAGCTTATTGCCAACATATAGGTAGAAACTATATTCCTACTCAAAAGCCCATATTCCCTCCCTGGTCTATAGAGATTCAACCACCGTATCCTACGTATAACCCAGCTGAAGCATTTTATAGCACCTATGGTTACGCATGGAACCCCTACTGGTATCAGTATCATCCCTAGTCTACTTAGTTTTATTTATTTTGTAATTTGTAATGTTGATACGTTTAATACTTATGTTAATATTGTAATAGTTTTTATAATTTTCTAACTTTTATTCTTAGATTTTAATAATTTTTGAATGTAGGGTAATATACCAAACTTCAAAAATATGTATATATGTTTGCAGTTTATCTTATGTACACAACAGGGTAAAACAATGCATTTTCAAAGACTGGCATTAAGTTCAGCAAAAGCAACTAATTTTGACGACAAGATGCAAAATATATGTGAAATAACAACAAGACGGAATGAACAAATGATATGCACCATTTATCATTCAGCAAGCAAACACAAATATGTTTGGAAACTTTGGTAAAATTTAATCATTTTCACACAAATCACCCTCAATAATTTATATTGTTACTGATTTCTTGCAAATGAGGGCATTGCAAGATCTTAAGTGTGGGAAGGGGTTAAATTCTTTCGGATTTTTAAAATTTTTTTATCATAAACACTGGGTTACCATTAAAAATACTAGTAAAGCAGTAGTTGTATTAGAATCTAGTGCTCTCTGATAATAAAGAACAGCCCTAGTCTTATATACTGACTACCCAATTCTAGTAAAATTTTTCAAAATTTTCAATTAAATGAACTCAAAATCATGTTTATACATATTTATGAACGATAAAACTAGGTGTTAACACCGAAATTATTGTTACCTCGAAAAGGACATAAATTGAGAAACAAACCAAAATGTTAAAATTCATTTAAAATGGAATAGAGGACAATAAAAAGGAAAATAAAAGCCAAGTGTGGGAAAATTCTCCAAGTTATTCAAAACATATGTCACATATTTTTGTACAAATAACTGAAAACACTTTTGCTTTGGACTAAACTAAAATTTTTTTTACCTGATTTACTGTAAGAAAGATGGATCTACACGATGAATCAATTCCATCATTAAAAGGGAGTAAAGTCTTCCGAAAAAGAAACGCGCTTCTTGATTTAGGTCAGGAAGTTGTCGTCCAGACCAGCTGTAGGTTGACGAAAAACCTAGAAAAGTCATCACTAAAATCAGCAGGAAATTTACGGACCTCAGCATTAAACAGGGTCACCAAGTGGTCAGACTTATCCTAACCATGAGAGGATCTGTCTCGTAAAATGGGGAGGACGCCGTGCAAATTAGCTTGATAAGACTAATGAATCAGACCTCCAGAAAAGGATAATCTCCTTAAAGATTAAAAATCAGCATTTAAGCCTGATATTACTCAATCCTTGAGATTGACTTTAAAGATTGAGAATTACAAACTCATGGAATTCGATGATATCTAAACTCGAGCTTGAACGAGAAAATATTTTGATCAAATTAAAACCGATTTGTTTTCTGAAAACCCATTTTCAATGCGTTCATTACCATTGAACGTAAAATCCTAGGAATTCACCTGGAATTCATTAGGTCACCTGAACCAAATCGGGTGACAACCGTAAGAACGGTGGTTACATAGTGGTCAAAGACAGGACCTTGTGCCAAACCGACAAATTATAAGGGTAAGCTTTACTATTGCTCCTACAAAGGATAGTAATTGCGTCCGACACGTTATAGACCATAATTAAAAGCATGTCAGGGGACATTGCCTTAACAGTTGCTTGTTCAACGCTTTCCTTTACAACCGAACGGTAGTTTACCGAAAGGTAATATACGGGACAAGTAAACTGGACGTGTTGCTTTCCAAATACAAGGTTAGCAAGTGGGTGACACAAAACCATAAGTTTTGAGCTAAAATTTTCAAATCTGAAACCCACCAAACCCACAAAAATATTTTGCAAATACCGGTGAAGGGTTATTCCGGAAAACTTATCTAGGGTAAAAACTAGATTTAATTTTCAAAAGATCAAATGTTTTCATAAAGATCCAATTTCCTTAATGGATCTAAATTTTATAGTCATGTGGGACTGTAAACCACATCGTTACTACCATTGTTTATACCGCCGTATAGAAATCACTGATGTACAAAGTGTGAAGAATAAAGAAG
Organism: Rutidosis leptorrhynchoides; assembly: GCF_046630445.1. Taxonomy (NCBI): domain Eukaryota; kingdom Viridiplantae; phylum Streptophyta; class Magnoliopsida; order Asterales; family Asteraceae; genus Rutidosis; species Rutidosis leptorrhynchoides. The sequence goes on along the minus strand of NC_092336.1, from coordinate 137,943,902 downwards.
TGATTCTAGTATTTCAAGACGATATTGCTTGAGGACAAGCAACGCTCAAGTGTGGGAATATTTAATAATGTTAAAAACGAACATATATTTCATAGCATTATTCTTCAAGAAAGACAAGTTTTTAGTTGCAATTTTTCTATTTAAAAGTGATATTCGTTTAAATAATAAAAGGTGAAGACAAAAGACAGATTCGACGAATTGAAGACGCAAACGACCAAAAAGCTCAAAAGTATAAAAGACAATCAAAGAGGTTCCAATTATTGATAAGAAACGTCTCGAAATTACAAGAGTACAAGATTCAAAACGCAAAGTACAAGATATTAAATTGTACGCAAGGACGTTCGAAAATCCGGAACCTGGACCAGAGTCAACTCTCAACGCTCGACGCAACGGACTAAAAATTACAAGTTAACTATGTATATAAATATAATATAATATATAATTAATTATATTAATTATATATATATATTATATTTATAAAATAAATCGTCGGCAAACAAAGAGCCAAAATGGAGTGAGCTGTAAAAACAAACTCCGCGACTCGCGGAGTTTGAAGAAGGAAAGGGCCGTGAGTCGCGGAGCCCCAAAAACTGAAACTCCCTATAAAAGCAAACAAATTCTTATCGCAAAAAAATCCATAATCTATCTCTCTCTCAATATATACGTAAATATATATATATATATATATATATATATATATATATATATATAATTTATATTTTAATTTTAATTTTAATTTTAAATCCTAATAATAAGGGTATGTTAGCAAATGTTGTAAGGGTGTAAGTCGAAATTCTGTCCGTGTAACGCTACGCTATTTTTAATCATTATAAGTTATGTTCAACCTTTTTAATTTAATGTCTCGTAGCTAAGTTATTATTATGCTTATTTAATCCGAAGTAATCATGATGTTGGGCTAATTACTAAAATTGAGTAATTGGGCTTTGTACCATAATTGGGGTTTGGACAAAAGAACGACACTTGTGGAAATTAGACTATGGGCTATTAATGGGCTTTATATTTGTTTAACTAAATGATAGTTTGTTAATGTTAATATAAAGATTTACAATTGGGCGTCCCTATAAATTACCATATACACTCGATCGGACACGATGGGCGGGGTATTTATATGTACGAATAATCGTTCATTTAACCGGACACGGGAATGGATTAATAGCCACTAGAATAATTAAAACAGGGGTGAAATTATGTACAAGGACACTTGGTATAATTGATAACAAAATATTAAAACCTTGGGTTACACTCAGTCGACATCCTGGTGTAATTATTAAACAAAGTATTAAAATCTTGTTACAGTTTAAGTCCCCAATTAGTTGGAATATTTAACTTCGGGTATAAGGATAATTTGACGAGGACACTCGCACTTTATATTTATGACTGATGGACTGTTATGGACAAAAACCAGACGGACATATTAAATAATCCAGGACAAAGGACAATTAACCCATGGGCATAAAACTAAAATCAACACGTCAAACATCATGGTTACGGAAGTTTAAATAAGCATAATTCTTTTATTTCATATTTAATTTCCTTTATTTTATATTTAATTGCACTTCTAATTATCGTATTTTTTTAATTGCACTTTTAATTATCGCATTTTTATTATTATATTTAATTGCACTTTTAATTATCATACTTTTTAATTATCGCAAGTTTATTTTATCGTACTTTTATTATTCGTAATTTCATTATCGTTATTTACTTTACGCTTTAAATTAATTCTTTTATTTATTTAATATTTTACATTTTGTTTTAACTGCAACTAAAGTTTTTAAAATCGACAAACCGGTCATTAAACGGTAAAAACCCCCTTTATAATAATAATATTACTTACATATACATTTGTATTTTTATAAAAGTAAACTAATATAGCGTTAAGCTTTGTTTAAAGATTTTCCCTGTGGAACGAATCGGACTTACTAAAAACTACACTACTGTACGATTAGGTACACTGTCTATAAGTGTTGTAGCAAGGTTTAAGTATATCCATTCTATAAATAAATAAATATCTTGTGTAAAATTGTATCGTATTTAATAGTATTTCCTTGTAAAATTTAATAGTATTTTATACCCCTTAGCTTTAACCATCAAGTACTGTCAGCATTACCAGCACAGTCAGTTCCGTCAGCATCATCAGCACTAGCAGCACCTATAACATCACAAACTCCGCCAGTTCAAGAATCACCGCAGACATCGTTACGAATCAACAACGAGTATATTGTATCAACGAGTTATGAAGTATTAACTCAATTCCTCTGAAGAATTTGTATGTATATCTTATATATATAAATTTTGAAACCATCATGAATCTTTTTGTACTAAGCTATTATGTATGAATTGAAAAAGGGTAAATACTACTCGGTTAAATTCATATTACTAATATGCTATAATCCTTCGATTAACTACTTAACCATCATTACCCACAATCTCTGTTTCAACTCTGTTGGATCATAATATCAACATGAACACGATGAATGGAACGAATAGCCACAAAGTAATCAAGGAAGTTGAGAGAAAATGAGATTTTCTATTCCACGGCTTCCTTGATCTCACTACATAACATTGGCTATTGTTAACTTCTATGGAGTTCCTAGATCCTTTATATAGCCCTCATCTAAAGGATCTCTTGGGAGAATGATTGACTCATTCTCGGGTACCTAACAATCTCCCCTCATGAGGTAATCATACTTCCAAACGAACACTCCATAGGATGTACATACGAAATTACAATGAAAGAAACACGCTATTGCTAACTAGCTCCCCTCACGAATCTTGCATGGCCATTGAAGTAGATCTTCAATGTTGGAATTCTTCTACCTTCAATGGTCTTTGTGTTTGCACAGCGGAAATGCACAACCACGTGACATTCATCGAAGCATCACTTTATGTTGATGAAGAACTCAACTCCCCCTCAACATTTACCTTGATTAGTAAGCTCGAAAAACTTTGAGAAACTCCCCCTTAAAAGTATATGGGGCATGAATTAAAGCATATAGATCGTTGGCTCCTTCGAAGTTCCTAACGTCTCATGTACTCCCCAAAGGATATGGAAGTCTCTTTCGATTTCGCGTGTTCACTCGCCAAACAAGTAACGCAATGATTTTGTCTTTTTTAAAGTATGAATCCAATACCGTACGTGTATTGAATTCACACGCACATCAACCATATACATATCTCCCCCACAATGATGCTTGCATGAATATCGTGTGAAATAAGAGCGTCATTGTATAAAATGGTTGATGAGCTCGGCAAATCTCCAAAATATCATATAGAACGCGTAAGAGAAAAGCCGTGTAAATCCGAGCCTCAAAAGTAGTTGAAAAATAAGCTTTGGAGGGCTAGATTCGGTAAAGGATCAGTCTTGAAAATTCTGATAAACAGCAGGGGCCAAAACTATCAAAAATACTTTCAGATTCAGTTTAGGACTGCTGTTGCAAAAAGCTGAAACTATCAGGGACTGAAACTATCAAAATCCTGTCAGATTCAGTAGAGGACTGATCTTGCAAAAATTTAAACCTTTCAGGGACTGAATGTGTAAAAGTCCATCAGATTCTGATATGTGGACTTCAGTTGGGCTAACTAGATTCGGTAAGCCCAATGGGATAACCAGATTTGGTTGTGCCTTGTAGAGAGATTTGGGCCATCAGGTGCAATTAGGCCCATGAAGCATGCCCATTAGATTCGGTACTGTAGCATCTCCTTGGAAACAATACCGAATGAAAACAGTGCTGGCCACATACCGAATCCAATTCAAGTTACCATACCGAATCAGATTCAATCACCATCATACCAAATGAGTTATTCAATCATCAATACCGAATGAAAGATTCGGTATTCAAACTGCGATAATCATAAGCATATACCGAATGTTCATCAATATCATATACCGAAATCAGAGTCAATCAGCAAATACCGAATATGCAGTAACCTCCATCTGCATCGTGGATGAACATCAAATCGAATTTAAACCAATTGATTGATGAAATCAATCATAACAGTATCCAAAAGCTGCGATTAACACGTTTGGTGAACAAGAATTGGCCAAAACATCACCAATTTTCAATAATCAATGATGAACAGTCGGCATCCTCATATGAACTTGTAAAAATCAAAAATGATTTTCAGTTGTTTTCATGTGAAGATGTATGAATCAAAAGTACTTAGAATCATCACATGAATGCTCGACACACAATCAAAACCTCTGAAACTTCGTGATTTGCTTCAATTAAATTGTTGACCAAGTGCCTTCAACCTTTGACTTGAAGATCATGAACAAGTTGATGATTATAAATTCGACTGAATGATGCACGAAGCTGATATCAAAGAGAAGAATCCAGAAACTACTCTCAATTCGATCTGAGATGAAGTAGATTAATCAAAACTCATCGATCTTCAAAGTCAGACAAAAAATGAAGAACACGATCGAATCTAGATGAATCTGTTGTTGTTTACTCAATCTGATAATGCACGAAGATTCGGATTTGTGTTAGGATCGATTTGCTGTAACCAATTCGTTGTAACAAACATCAAAAAAATGAATTCAAATTTTGTACAATAGGATGAGCTCACGAACAGTTACTGTATCAATAATAATTTGATTTTGATATTTAATAAATCTGAAACTGAATCTGTAAATGATAATGATAGGAATTGTGTTTGTGTTTTGTGAAATGATTTGAATAAGTTTCGTTTTAGATTCGATAAAATGAGATTCGGTATTTAATGAATCTCATTTAGTTGTGTATGTGTTTTGGATAAGTGAAAAGTTTAGGTGATTTGAATAAGTTTCGGTTTAGATTCGGTAAAATGAGATTCGGTACGTTAGAATCTCATTTGAATGTGTTTGTGTTCGGTTAGATTAGATTCGGTGTTTTCGAAAAATTTCAGATGAAGATTCGAATATTCGATATGAAGATTCGAAGGTTTAGTGATGAAGGTTTGAAGATCATCATGAAGATATGAAGATCTTCATGATGAAGGTTCGAAGATATGAATATCTTCATGTTGAAGATATGAAGGTGTAATGTGTCGGATATGAACATTCATCGATATTCATGCGCATCATCTTTGTTTCATTGAAGATCCCGCTCTGATACCACATGTTGGATCATAAGATCAACATGAACACGATGAATGGAATGAATAGCCACAAAGTAATTAAGGAAGTTGAGAGAAAATGAGATTTTCCATTCCATGGCTTCCTTGATCTCATTACATAACATTGGCTATTGTTAACTTCTATGGAGTTCCTAGATCCTTTATATAGCCCTCATCTAAAGGATCTCTTGGGAGTATGATTGACTCATTCTTGGGTACCTAACAAACTCAATGAATTCCATTTCATAATAAACCAAGTGTATTAATAAAGTACATGGTTGATTTTACACTTTCATTTTTGATTTACTCGAAAATTTTCTAGAAAACATCATTCATATCTTGCTAAGTTCACATAAATTCCACGAGCACCAATATCATTCACCGAGGAAATGTCAATAAAAATGAATAATGAAGTATTGATTCATACTTTCAATTACGTTAAATAGATAATCCGCGAAGACTAGGAAATTCTAAAATTTTAGAGATTATTCACTTCTAGTTCCAGCCGAAAATCAAATGAGTTAATTTAATATTAATTCACTAAATCCGTATTACATCTGAAGAAAATATACATATATTTTCATAAAGACTGTAATAAAATTCTCCGGTACAAAATATTACTGGTGAAACTTTTAACGGGTAGGTAATACCCGAGAGATATATAAGTTCACAATTACTATGTTACATTCTTCGATTCTAATTCAGCAATCATCAACTATACTCAATACCTTCACAATGATATACATTCTTTCACATCCAAATTTGATTACATATTCTGATTTTAACAAATTAAAATTTAAGTCAAGATTTAACAGAATACATCACTCTTAGATCCCTACAGCTCTCAAAACTATACTGTGACTTCAAAACTATGATAGAATATCACTTCTATTCATAAAACTCGGAAAAATATTTATATCGTTCAAAATTCTAGAACATCATATGTATACTAACGATTACAATCTGTGTTCAAACCCTTCGAAATTCCTGAAGACACTTCAAATAATGAACAATCGAGATGATGATCCAACCACATATTACCCATAGTCTTGTACCTGAAAAACTCTCGAAACCAAAATCATAGTTTAGCACGTATCCGTGTCAGACCTTTGGCATTTATTAGCAAAATAACTTTGCAATTCCTTTAAAAAATAGCCAATTTTGTCACACCTCCAGTAAAATCAATTTCGACTTTTCATCCGGATTAGCCCTATTATAACCTTGATATATACGTTGCCCTGTATGTCATTGTTACCGGGGAACCATTTATATTTCACCATATTAGTAGTAAATTTACCAGCAACTGTATTGATCTAGGAATTTCCGAAAAATCATTATAAAATCCATCATTTACTCATCTACATCTTGTAACAATAATCGCCATACCAACTACCGAGAATTAGCAATCAGTCTTTCGAATCTCGCAATGATTCTACGCCAACAGTTATATATATACATATAACATCTACTTCCAAGACTTACATACTTCTAATGTGAAGTTTCTGAAAAACACCCTAAACTGCGAACTAGTTCTCGAAATTTTGAAAAATGCTGATGAAGCAGCAAAAATTGTAAATGACCTTCTCAGCTAAAAGTTTGATGATAAAGAATAGTGGCTGAAGAAGCTCGAAAGATGAGAAAATTTGGTACTGGAGAATAGATTGAGCAAACCATGAAGGAGGCCATGGACAAATCACAAAGAATAAACCTGCCTTCAAAGAATCCAAATGATTCAGTATCTGCTGAAGATATTAATGAATACCTTGCTCCTGACTCTAAACCTTTACGGAAAAATCTTATTCAACATCCATCAATATTAGAAATTCTAAGATATCATTGTATCTTTCATTATAAATATCCTCGATATTTCTGAAGATATCTTCATAACTATTATTATCTAAAATCAATTATCTCTTCGCGCTATCTGTATTACATCATAAAGGAAACTGTTTAGTTTCTATATTCTAAAACCTTTGAGTTTAAAATATGAATGTTTTTGAAGTAGTGTTGGGAACTGAAGCATGAGTTAGTATAATATAATGACACTTGATCAATGTGATTATATTACAGTAAGTCATGCTGAGTTTCTAAATGAAACATGATGATTCACAGATATATCGTCATCATGTGCCATGTTACACGCCTCATACATTCTACCTCATCTTCGAACACATTAAGAACATATCTTCTTGATAGTTCTATTTTTCCGGATATTCTGGTAATTTGACAAATCAAGATCGTGTCTTTACAATTTCCTTCTTAGAACATTAATTATGTTCATTCCGAAATTCATACCTACGAATTCTGGACCATTATTCGCTTGACTTAAAGTCGGGAAGAGAAAACAAAAGAATGAAGCTCCAAAAATAGAAATGGGAGTATAAATCGCAGCAAATAGGAAAGAGCATTAACTGTGGATGACAATAATTATAGAAGACATAAGCAGGGACTTTGAAAAATAAGGGAAGATATAAAACCCAACAATAACCCAGAAATTACAAACCGTATATATCGATGCATACAGCAACATAAAGACACGGAAGAACTAAAAACACTATAAAACCAAGAGTATAGTAGAAGTGAATAGATTCTTCCGGCGGAATATGAAAAAGAAGAATGACAGATATGAAAGTTAGAAGTATATCAAGAATCAGAACTAGATGGAGCAAATTGAAGAATATTTTAGAAGTATGAATTGGGAAAGAAAGTATAGAAGGTGGGAGTGTGGAAATAAGAAAACGAAGGGAGTGGATTTATAGCGAAAAATCTGACAGAGCAATCAAGACAGATCATCGCATTTATTCGCAGAGGATCCTAATTTCTCTAATTACTGAAGAATCAAATCTTATTACAAGGATTTTCTCCAAATCCCTTGACCTCTAGAAATCAATCCTGTCTACGTCAAAAGATATGACGAATCTACATTGTGATAACTTCGCTTGTACTATTCACATAAACAAGTTGTTTTATCACTAATGATAAAACTCTAGTTTTCAGCTCGTATGCGTCATGAAAATATACTTATTGTCAGCCATAACCATCCCAATCAAATTTCGAGACGAAGTTTCTTTAACGGGTAGGTACAGTGACAACCCGAAAATTTCTGACCAAATTTAAACTTAATCTTTATATGTTTCCGACACGATAAGCAAAGTCTGTAATGTTGAAATCTCAAAAACTTTGAACTGTGTTCATGTATTCATTTACCCTTCGACTGCTCTCGATGATTCATGAACAATTATGTGTAAATAGATATGTATGAATATATACATATCTGTGATTATTAAATTGAGAAATATGAATAAAACATTTAACGGTTTGGTTGATATGAAAATAAGTTATGAAATTATTATATGACTTGAAAACGTTAACAAAGTAATTGATGAATAATACTTTACATAAACATCTTAGTTTCAATATATGTTTATCGATGGAAATTAAAAGATAATATCAAATGATTGAATTATCAGATACATTATGATATGATTACGAGTCTCTGTTGTGAGGACCACTGTGATTTAAGAAATCTATTCTTTTTAACGATATTCGGGATAATTGGTAAAGTGATTTACAAGAAGGAACTAGAAAAGGGGTAGTGGTGTTTCCTGTTCGATTTCCTATATAGGTGTTAACTAGTTAACTTTCATATTATTTAGGGTGAAAGGGAAATGTTGGGAATATAGATAACTTAGAAAATAGATATCGACAAGTTAATAAAAATGACGTTTTTCATTAAAGTAATTTCATACATTTATCTAACCTTTGGACTATATCTTACACATCACCAGCAAATGGTAATTTAAAAACTTGAAAACATGCTATGAGTTATATACGATTTTACTTTTCTAAAACATTTTATGATATAACGATTACCATCAGTTTAACCTTTAAACAAAATGATTCCAAAATATATTTAACCTTGAAAAACAAATTATAATATTTATTTGATTTAGTTTCAAACGTACTAAAACATTTTCAGTTTAAATAAGAACTTTATTATTAAAACATTTTATAAGATTATTTGTTTATGAATTTTGAAGGATTTAACTAGAGCTTATATTATAAATTACAAGTAAATATATAGTATTTCAAAAACGTAAACGTGATAAGACATAATACTTTTCTATTATTTAAACGATTATAAATGAACTTTGAAATATAATTACTTTTGAAAAACTAAAATATAAATATTTTTAAGTAAATATTTCAATATGTATAAATTTATATTGAGAATATATATACATATATTTTACAAAGTGATTAAATATAATATTAAGTAGATATAAAACGTTTTGATCTATAATATTAAGCGATCGCATGGGCTTGAAATCCTGGAACGATCTATAAAAGCTCGACGAGTTGGATTTTTTTCTTCACACACATTCATTTATTCATCTTCCTCCGTATTATATTACTTATATTATTAATTATATTATTATTATTATTATAAAGATTAATATTATAAATCTTATTATTAGTAGTATTAGTATTAATATTAGTATTAGTATTACTACACATAAAATACTACGATGATGTTCTGCTCGTATGTTTTTAAAACGAGTTTTCGAGCGGCATAGAGCTAAGGAAATTATGGATTATAGCTATGGAGGTTATGGGTTTGGTTCGGGGGTATAGCTCGTGAGTCAAACCTAGTGTTTATCATCTCCGTTGCGTCTACGTACTTTCCTACAATATTGAATCACAATATTGATACGTGAGCATTCCTATCTTAGCTTTTATATATTAATAGTGTATCATTGACTAGTGCTCGAGTTTATAGGATTATGCATACTTGTATGTTTAATTTTGTCGTTATATAGTTTATGATAAATCACGAATTTGATACACATAATACTGAGATAAGGTATATGATATGCATGTCGTTGGAAAGCTGGCGAAAAATTAATAACTTTTCATTTAGAAAGCGAATGGTTTCGATGAACGGATTAAAAGTTATCTTCAACTGAATTATTATTAAATTTTAGAATTATTATTGTTAAAATAATTATTATTATTATCGTCGTTATTATTATTATCTAATAATAATAATAATATTAATAATAATAATAATAATAATAATAATAATAATTATTATTATTATTATTATTATTATTATTATTATTATTATTATCATTATTAATATAAGTATTATTATTAAAAAAATTGTTATTGTTATTATCATTAAAGTTATTATTAATATTATCATTATTATTATTATTATTATAATTAATAGAATTATCATTAATATTATTATAATACTTATTAGTATCATTATCATTAAAACTAATATTAGTATCGTCTAATTATTATGATTGCTATTATTATCATTATTATGAATGCGATATAAAAGAGGACTAAAAGCTGTTAAACAAATCAATTAGGAAATAATGAGTATAAGTATCATGATGAAATTAAAATATTGTAAGATATTGATTTAGATAAAAATATCGTTTTCATTATTTTTATCACTATTAATATTATTAAAAGTATTATAAATATTAAAGCTATCATTTTTACTAAAATTATCATTTTTAATAGAAATATCATTGTTATTATAAAATATCATTATTATTATCATTTTAGTATTATTATTATTAAAAATTATCATTTTGAATAGAATTATTATATTTATAAAATATTATTATTATTATTGTTAAGTTTAAAAAGTATCGTTATTATTAAAATTATCATAATTAGAATGATCATTTTATCATAATTAATATCAAAATTAGTAAATATAAATATTGTTATTATTATTAGTAGAATAATGGTAATTATTATTATTATTACACAATAATACAACTTTTACTTATTATTATTATTAGGATTGTGATACATTACGGTTTGAGTTCAATAAAGATTATTAAGTAAATGACATATTAGGTCATTTATAGTGGGAATATTATGAAATGGTATGTATGTCTGTCATCTTTCGATATAATGAAAGTTGTCTTTTAAAAACGAATGCAATATTTGTAAAATGTATCATATAGCGGTCAAATACCTCGCAATGTATCCATATGTTATTGTATTCGTCCTTATGGATTAGGACGGGTCGTCTCATTTTGGATATCCAACCATAACTTTGAGTTTGAATTTCGGATATAATTGTTGCGGGAATCCATTCCTTTTTTGTGAAGACTTTGGTATTTCTATATTTCCAAATCGTATAGCAAACAATCCATTTAGTTGCTTGCCAATGGCTGCGCCCATGTTGGAGGATGAGGACGATTGATTGTTACAAATTGCGTTTTCAAGGTTGGTGATGGAGGTGTAATGCTGGGACCACAAATCTAGAACAAGATACCATATTTGAGACGCTTTGGAGCAATGTATAAGTATGTGTTCGGTAGATTCAATTTCCATATCGCAAAGAGGACAAATTATGGAGTCTAAGTCAATGTCTCTTATATCTAATTCGACTCTTATCGGGATTTTCTTTTGAATGGCTCGCCATGCGAAAATACATACTTTTTGAGGAGTGAATTTATTGCGAGGTAATGAGATGTTTAGAAACATGAATACCAAGTTTCAAGTTGTCAATGAAGGAAGCTAAGGACTTTGTCGTAAAGATCCTTGTTGGGTCCAAAGCACATTTCCAAGAGTCTGGCTTATTTGTGAGAGTAACAGATGAGATAATATTGGTGATTTCCGCGAGTTCGTTAAGGGCCCGAGCACTAGGTGGACGAGACCAACACTAATTTCCATTTGAAGATGTGTTAATTCTATCCGCGACATAAGCGAGTTTGTTGCTTTCTAACATGTAGAGTCTATGAAATAACGTGCGAAAACACTCGGTCACACACCAAATATCATTCCAAAATTGGATAGAGTCGCCGTTACCAAGACTTTTTGTGATCGAGGTGGTGAAGGATGCGCCTGTATTATTCGCGATCTTTCCAACTTTGATGATTTCCTTCCAGATAGTACGACCCTGAAAATTCCTGCACAAAATGTTAGATTCCAACCCACCCCCCGCCCCATAAATACTCGTAATTATTTAACCCATAATGCATTTTTTTAGTTTTGAAACGCCACCACCATTTACATAAAAGCGAAATGTTTTTACTAAAAAGTGAGCCGATGTTTAAACCACCTTTTTCAAATGGAAGTAAATTTTGGTCCCATTTAATCCAATTGATTTTATTTTCGGATGTAGTACCGCCCCAGAAGAACTTTCGTCGTTTAGCTTCGAAAATATTGAGGATTGAGGAAGGTAGGTGGAAGAGGGAAAAATAGTAGTGGTATATTACTAAGAATGGATTTAATTAGTGTCAAACGTCCTTCAAAGGAGATGGATTTGGCGACCCAGTCTGATAGCCTTTTATCGAATTTCTCGATGATCGGCTACCAAGAAGAGGCTTGAGACGTAGGGACACCTATGGGCAGTCCGAGATAGGTGAAAGGAGTGGTGCCTGTAGAATAATTAATATAGTTTGCCATTTAGTTCGTTTCGAGATTAGATACACATATTCCGTATAGTTTATTTTTTTTTTCAAAAAAATTAACAATTTTGTAAGTGAATTTATCATTAGATAATTAACTAGTGTTTGAACCTTCGCTTCGCGCCGGGAGTTCGGTTTTTAATGTATTTTATTGCGTTTAGTTTGTAAATTTTTTTGTGGCTAACGATGATGTTGTTGAAGCGCAACTCAAATCGAACTAAAAGTATAACCCGTGAAAGATTTAAATGTTATTTAAAATTAACAATATATGTGCATCTCCGCGTTTCGCTATGGAGTTGTCGACTTTTAAAAATTTAACGGGGAATTAACGTGTATGAAAAGTACCCCAAATATTTAGCGTTTTTTAAAAAGCGCCCGTTTTGCGTATAGCTAGTGACATTGTGTTTCTAAAATTATTTCGAGTTTCACGATGGTGGCGAAAAAATTTAACTCGTTGCGAGTGCGAAGATATGACCCGTTGAATATTTGAGTAGAGTTTGTTTAAGATTTTTTATGAGAATGCTTAATTGACACTTTACCCCCTGGTTAGGGGGTGGATTTGATTTTTTGAATAAAGTGTGGGGTGATTTGTGGTTGAATTTGCCACACAAAAAAAAGCAGAAAGTCGAAAATATCCCCGAGTGCTATTCATTTCCCATATGACGTTTAGAAGATAGGTATAATATAATATAATATAATATAATATAATATAATATAATAATATAATTTAGCACGCGAAAGATTTATTATCTCTCCATAATATTTGGAATCTTTTTTGAAGATTCTCTGTCCGGATAAGGTTTTTTTTATAATTTATTTTATTTTAAAATCATTTATAAGAATGCATCAGATACGTCAGGTGCAAAAATATATTATTGTAAATGGTAGATGAAGTTAAGTGGATATATACAACATGAAATTTCTATTGATGTAAGATTTTGTTAAGTGAAAAAAAAAAAAAAAGCAATCATGGCATAATGTCGTCCCTCGAACATCAATAACAATATTCAACATAACTTTGTCAAACGTAGAAGTCACCTTAAAGAGGAGTTGTATGGAAATAACAAATAAATATGGGGCCATTCTTGGATCAAAAAATAGTTGAAGGACATGAATGAACTTTTAATTATGTATGTTTGTTGTAGACGAATTGATCAATTGAATAATAAATGAATTGTTAGAGAGAACACATGTAATTGTTGGTGAATGGCAGTACTAAATGACACGATTGTGGTCTTTCGGCGGTGGCTATTTTCACACAATAATAATGTATGTGTGTGGTCTATCATTTAAATGAGGAGTATTACATATTTATTAATTATTTCCTCGTCTAAAAGAAAAGTCATTTAATTTAATATATAAGTTAGAATGGATTTAGTTAAGATAAGTTAGAATGAATTTATTTAAAATATAAATGACTGATAGTAATACATTAAAGTGAATATTAATTTTATTAATGAGTTTAATGATATTTAATACTCTGCAATTTTTTTCACGTGAAAAAACTCATGATCTGTAAGTGTGTTACTATTCGCTTTGTGATGGTCGTGTGTAACCATAAAAGCTTATGGATTCAAAAGTGTACTCATCGACGGGTCGTGGGCAACAGTGGTGAATTTAGGATCAAATTTCAAAAGGCTCTCGTGTTTTTTTCAAATCTAATTTAACTATATGGAGTCATATAGTTAAATTTATGGTGTCTATACAAATTAAATAGTATTCCTCCGTCTCAAATTTATTGTCCTAAAAAAAATATACAATTAAAAAAAAATTGACTGTCCCGTCTACTTTATATTTAACTTTTCATTTTTACCCTAAATTTTTACCTTTCTTTTTTATCTTACACGAATAAAGTAGTAATATAAAAGAACTTTATCACATTATTTTTTTCATTTATAAAAGTGGACAATTAATTTGGAATATCTTAAATGGTATTCATATATTAACCGCCACTTTTACTACATCTATCATAATTATACAACATGTTAATGCATAATTTATGGTGAATGTAGTAAAAAAGACGGTCCATTTTATCTTAAAAGTTAGTGGACAATCAAATTGAGACGTAATTTGTAATGAGAAAAAGGTAATTGGGTCAAAGACCCACTCACTCTCACTTAGGTTCGCCTATGAAGGACAGATCATGATTATACAATATTTGTTGCAAGCATATATTACATGATCCGCTATTCCATATCATTTAGACCATTCGTAATGGTGACCAGTGTCACTTTTGGTGTCACTTGCTTTTTTGCACTTTTTGGATGAATATGACGTGTTTCTTTGTTGAGTGAAGTATTGGTGGTGTTACTTTTTGGTGTTAGTTAGGAGTATTGTGATGATGTGTTAAAATATAATTGGGTTAAGTATTAAAAGGGGGTAAAAATAATTTTTTTAAATTAATAAAAAAATAAAAAAATAAGAAACGAACGTCTCCTTCCCCGTCTCACTCAAACGCAATGCCTGGGAACGCCAAAAAGTGACGGCTGGATACGGTTGTTGTTGGCGGCACTTGAGCTCCACGTCGGCAAGTGACGGGGTCACTTGCCCCCGATACAAGTCGCCTTATGCAAACAATTACACAATGATATTAACTAGTCCAGGCCGGCCCGCGCGATGCGGCGGGGGCTGTCGGCCGGCGTATTCATATTTAATGCAGCTTTATTTACAGAAGGGAAAACGGTCCATGTGTTATGCGTCGTCGTTGGTGTCGTCGGCTTTAGTGTTTTTTAAAATATGTCTGGTTCGAACGTAGTTAGTTTCGTTTTGTTGATAAAATTATTTCGAGCCTAACAGTGCTGGTGAAAATTTTTAACTCGCGGCGAACAGGAAGATACGGGATGTCGTTGTGTTTAGCGTTTTTTAAAAATTGTCCGTTTCGGACGTAGTTAGTATCGTTTTGTGAATAAAATTATTTTGAGTCTGACGGTGCTGTCGGAAAATTTTAACTCGCGGCGAGCGGGAAGATACGGGTTGTCGTTGTGTTTAGCGTTTTTTAAAAATTGTCCGTTTTGCGTATAGTTAGTTCCGTTGGGTTCGTAAGATTTTTCTGAGTTGAACGGTGGCCCCGGTTAAATTTAATTCGCACCGAGCGAGAAGATAGGGACCGTTATAAATTCGGGTGGAATTAAGTTATTTTATTTTAATAAAATTAAACATTTACACTTTTAACCCCTAAAAAGTGTGAATTTGAGGGGCTTTTTTGTAAATGTAGTCGAAGTTGAGGAACCGTTTGTAATGTGAACGTAAAATCGAAACTACAACTCAATATAACTTAAACCACATATTTTATATTTTATAACCACTTTTAGTATATGTATGTATATAAGTATTAATTTTTATGAACTAAAATACTTCTCATTTATTAGTTCGTACATAAGTTATTAGTTGAAAATTTCACTCAATATTCTTGGAGTAAAAAAAAAATCTTAAATATTTAATTCAAGTATAAATTAAAAAATATATTTGAAAATATTTAACAATAAAGACTTTTGTCATTTCATAACCTTATTAAATTATATAAGATCTCCGAGTAAATATGTGAGCTGCGTTTTGTAGATATGGACATTGATCTAAAAAAAAAATAATTTAATGAAGATTCACTGGCTAACGAGCTGATAATACATTTACTGGTACAGGTGATGAATCTAACATATATGCTCTTAGAATACGCGAGTGTCATCCCTTATCCATATACTAATACTAATCTATCTATTACATTATATAAAGTTTGTGCAAATCTGTCACATACTCACATGTCACTACCAGATTCACTCTATTATACGTCAAAACCTCATAAATTACATAATTTTAAAATTAATCCATTAGAATATTATAAATATATTATCCTCACTTATGCGAAAATATTTACTCCTTAATATCCGAAATCTTTTTGTTAGATTATGTGTCTTGTGAATTTTGTAGTTAATTTATGTGTGGGTACTAATACTACGGAGTAAATATTATGAAGCACCTTTACACAACTGAAAAAGTGCGTGCACGAAGAAGACACGTTACTTGTATGCGACAAATAATCAACACAAGTTCATATAAAATATTATCAATAAAAGACACCAGCATCTTGATGTTCAAGTATAATTAGTATCATTTTACTTTGATTCTATATGTTATCGTATATCTGATATAGTTAGTATGCATTCTATAGAACCACCAAAGCATTGCCTGAGTGGTATAACTCCTATGTTGATCCCGGACCTACGTCCGTGAAATAATAGGCGAGGTTCGAATCCTAGGAGGAGGGTTTTCTCAAGGATTCTGTTTGGGTGATACGATGAATGCCTTAAGCCTCTCGGTTTAATCCAAAGCACACTGAATACCCAATGCGGCGATGGTGTGTGAAGAGCTTCCTCCTAACGTGTGTGAAGTGACAAATGAGAGCAATCGATGTCGATATCACCGTTAAAAAAAAGTACGCATTCTACAGAGAACATAAATACTATTACTTCCGTTATAAATGCTACTAGTAATAAATGATTTTTTTATTGTAATTGTATTACTATACATTTGATAAATATCAATATTGATGTCATCGGATACTAATTTATATAGTTATTGTGCAACGTACGGGCTCCCGTTAGTATTCAATACTAATGTTTTCGATATAAATGTTATTAGTAATAAATGAGTTTTTCACTGTAATTGACTAATTGTATTATATATTTGAAAAAAAAATCAATACGAACGTTATCGAATACTAATATGTACAAGTGACGCACAACGCACGAGCTTATAAAACTAGTATAATAATATAATATAAGATGGAGCATTTAAATGGATAGAGACTATCTCTATGTTTGGCAAACTTGCTGATACCTTATACCTTATAGCTGTTAGTTGGTAGCTGTTAATTTTTTATATAAATTTAGGTGTTTGACAGAGTAGCTGGAACTATTAAAATAAGAGTAAAATGACAAAAATTTATGCGTTTTTTTTTTCCTAACGCTAGTTCAATTAGCTTTTAGATTTTTTTCTTCGTCTAAAAGTTTTCAGCCCTTTAAACAAACGAAACTTTTTATAAAATAGAAGTTTTTTCATAAAAGTTAAAAGCTCTTAAAAGCTTCAAAGACTATATGCCCATATGCTAATAATAGTGACGTGAATTAGTTGTGAATTAAATTAAATTAAATAATGACAATGATATGAATAATAATTTATAATTTTTAAATTTCTATTATCATTTATCTTAAATCTTAGATAATTTTCCATTCAAGTTATAGACTTTAAATTTAACTTGTTGGTCATAAAGAACGGCTCTAGTTATTGAGTCGAGAGCAAGCGTCGATTTATTGACGATTTGACTGATTCTTAGAGCCTAAAGTAAATTTCAGGCAGGATTTAAAATCCATGGAAATTTGATTTTATCATTTTCATGGTGTCTCAATTTTTTTAATTTTTTTTTCTACTTATTGACCAGAAGTCCACTCGGAAGCAATCTCTCTATCCGTCGAATAGAGAGAGTGATGATTTTCTCTACTTTTGAGAGTGTGTTCACTCTAGGTGGAGAAATGACTTGTCTTTATTCTCGGATAGAGGAAGGATTGTCTACATCTCATCTCCCCCATACACAACTTATGTGATATTGGGTTTTGATGTTGTTCTAGTTGGTCATAAAGATAAAGATCTGATCATCTGAATATTTGTATTGTATCTTCAATTCAACAAGGTGTATGGGCCATCACTGTTAGTATCTCTTTGACAACTGACAACAGTTTTTAATAAATTTTATATTTTTTTTCAAACATCAAATATATTATTCAAACTACCCTCCTAGCAAAGAGCCAGTCCGTACACTTTACATCTTTTTTACCACTACTTACTAACAAAAAAGAAAAGAAAAGCAAAATGACATATAGAATCAAAAATGGAACTCTTTTTCATCGCCCGTGCATTGAAGATGTTGCTATTCCTAAACCTCCAAATATGTTACACCAAAGAAGCAATGATCACGTTCAATCTAGTCTTCGTTTCTTCACGTGCTCTCCAATCCTCGAACCACGCCATATAATCAACCCACTCGGTAAATAAAGGCATAGGAATTGATGTAGGATCGGGCCAACCTGTTGGGCTTATGCAAATTAAATCATGGAATTATTGGGCTGACGAATTGGAGCAGTTTTGGGCTAGACAAGGAAATCAGAAGCATGGGTTTGCATAGAAGTGGTCAAGGATAACAATTGAAAGTGATAGGAATCCTTATTTTAATTTTCAAATTTATGTTTATGTTTATCTTTATTATTGTTGCTTAGTCATCGTATGTTAGAGGTTTAAAAAGACTCCTACCTATGTTTTGAAAAGTCAATTGATTTGTTTTATCATTATTATTATCGTTGGATAATATAAACCGGGTTTTATGTTCTTGTTTAACCGAGAAGGTTGAACTACTATTCTATCTTTATTGTTTAGCCACGATCTTTACAATCCATTATTTGGTATCAGAGTCCAGACATGGTAAACAAGTTGAGATCGAGAAACTGAATCGCAAGATTCAAGAGTTGGAAGACATGCAACATCTCTTGCGTAATATAGAGATGAAGCTTGAAAATCTCGAAGTTTCAAGAGAGGCTCAACCGGATGACTTTGTTGATTCGGTTGATCAAGTTTTTATAATGGACTATGTTCACGAACCTTGTGTGATCGAAGACACCATACCTATCTATGATAACGACGGTGGGAAAGAGGCTGAAGAAGAAGAGGCTGAAGAAGAAGAGGCACAAAATGATGGGGTCAGCATCACTTTGACTCCTTTAGTGTTGCCCATCACCCGTGATAGTGAGGACAAGATAGTTGATGATCTTTTTTGTGTGTTAGAAAAAATTGACAACGCCCACAAAATTGAGGTCCCGGGTCATTACAATTTTTCTGCCACTTTTAATGTTGCGGATTTGTTCCGGTATTTTGGTAAACGTGATGATACTATAGACTCGAGGACGAGTCTTTTCGAAGAAGGGATAATGATGTAGGATCGGGCCAACATGTTGGGCTTACGCAAATTAAATCATGGAATTATTGGACTGACGAATTGGAGCAGTTTTGGCTAGACAAGGAAATCAGGAGCATGGGTTTGCAAGCTGTAGAAGTGGTCAAGGATAACAATTGAAAGTGATAGGAATCCTTATTTTAATTTTCAAATTTATGTTTATGTTTATCTTTATTTTTGTTGCTTAGTCATCGTTTGTTAGAGGTTTAAAAAGACTCCTACCTATGTTTTGAAAAGTCAATTGATTTGTTTTATCATTATTATTATCGTTGGATAATATAAACCAAGAAGGTTTTGTGTTCTTGTTTAGCCGAGAAGGTTGAACTACTATTCAATCTTTATTGTTTAGCCACGATCTTTACAATCCATTAGGAATGTTAACCCTCACCCTGACTCTATTCTATAAATGTTGAATAAGCAAAAAACAGTGAGACTATAAGTAGATGTGGCAAACTGAGCAGATTGAGAAATGGGTCAAAGCGAATACATAGTTCGGATTCCCAAAACACTCATTGTCCAAAACTAAATTTTTTGCACTAAATTTAATTACAAAAGCTATATTATTACAATGATAGCATCTTTTACCTCTTCTAATTTTGAAAAAACTGAAAGTGATTAACAAACTTTGGAACATTTTCAAACCATATAACCTGCCCAACGACTTCGGCTTAAAACACAACCTAAATCCACATAATCACAAGTAAACAGGTCCAAAATGACACATCTAGTTATATTCATATGGTGCAATCAACTTAAGTGTTGATATGTTTACCTCTAATCAAGAAAGATTCACGAACAAGCTTATTTGCATCACTTTGGGTGAATTTAAGTAAATCGGTTGTTGATTCGTCTCCATCAAGTAAATCGGATCCAAGTTTCGTAACGATATCTTTTGCTACATGTTGATATATCAAATGCCACATTTTTATATGTTTTTCTTTCTCCAAATCAGAATCAAACACAACACTAGGATTTGTCTTTATAGAATCCATCTCTACGAGTTCACTTTTTGTTACAGAACCGACCCTATGAACTTCAGCGTCCGATCTTGATTCTTGTGGATCATCTTGAGCAGGGGCCACAGTTTCGAATGCTTTTACGAGCAAAGAAACTTTCCTTTTTTGAGTTGATGCAAGCTCACCAACAACCTTTTGAAGAGCATAATCAAGCATCCATTCGTCGGAATTTTTCTTGTCACCGGCCGTTTGTCGCCGAAGAGAAACCGTTTCCGGTTCAATTTCCGGCGACAACCGAAGGTGATTAACCTTTTTCGGACTAAAGCTCTTAACTTTCTCTAGTTCTTTGACAAACTTTGCCAACAGAATAACTTTCTTTAAGTAGCTCCACCTCTTTGGAGCTCGTTTTTCCGTTTCTCTTTTCGCGGGCCCCACTGCGGCCATAGATTTCTCTTTCCAATCACTCATAATTTCATATTCGATTTGACTATGTACTGTTAGATCTTGTTCGGATATAACTTCGCTCGTAGTAGACTGATCATCTTGAACTTCGGGAAGAAGAATCTTCTCGATAGCATCTCGTACGAGTTTAATTGCAAACATTTTTCGGATTTCAGTTTCTTGACTCGTAGCATCATCAATATCTGCAAAATTCAACGTAAATTAAGGACCTTTTTACGTACCCAAATCCAAAAACTAAAACTGCATACGAAAAATATCATAAATTCTAAACCTTTTTCTTTCATTTTCTTCTCCTCATCTACTTGTTCAACCATTTTATCTCCATTTTCTGCTTCAAGACCAGATGCCATATGCTTATGGGTCATATACCACATGCTAAGATGGTTCGTTTTCTTCAAAGATTGCTTCTTTTCAATATCAATCTTCGACCCATCTAAATTTTCATCGTTCTTGTTGTATACATCACTTAAATCTAGATTATTTGAAACGGGTAACTCATTCTTTTTTTCTTGAAAGTTGTTGACTCCAAATAAGAGATCAGCAAACTCAACCTCATCATAACCATAGCTCGAAAGAGGTTCTGATCTTGATTTAGCATAGAATTCTATAGAGTCGTCAACTTGATCAAAAGCCTTTTTTGTTACTTTGACATCTTTTTTCTTGATACAACTTTTATCCATGGGTTGACTTTTGGTCTTCACGGTCTTTTGGTCCTTTGAAGCGCGTTTTTTAAGATATTCGAATCGCTTTTTTGGTGGATCATGATTATGATGATGATGACCATGTAGAGAACAATGTTGGTATGGACAAACTTTCGCTACCGGGAGTACTTGTTCGGGTTCTAATGGTCCGGGTTGATGTTTAAGGTCTTTAGGGAACTTTGAGTCTTTGAGAATTGACGAAAAAGTGGCTTTTTCCAAATGGGAATTTTCTGAAATTTCTGATTTTTTGTCGATTGAAGTCCTTTTGGATTTGAGAGTTGACCGGTTCTTGCTTTTGCTCCTAAGGATCTTGACTGATCTCAGACTACCTGTCCTTGAGAATTTTGGCATAGGTTTCTGCATAGAAATAGTCAAATTAAGTTAATCTAATTTTTTGACTACAGTATTCAACGATTACATATTTATTTAAATTATTTGGACCCACATACATAGCATTAATTAATTTGTAATTATAATTCACCAAGGTTGTAAACATAGCAAATCGGAGATTAATTGGTCGGAACCTTGCAAGGATTAATCGGCCAAATCGGAGACTAGTCGGATTGGACTTTGTATACAAATAGATATCTAAATAATAAACGTCAAATATATATGTGTAAATATAGAAGAAAGCCATGAACATAAACATAAACTTTAACATTAGTGTCTAAGCACATAAACATAATCGTTCAGTTGTTTAAATAATCCAAAATTCTAATATAAATTCATATTAAAACGCTAACCAACTTTGACTTTGACCAACTAAAGCAAATTTTGCCCCATTGACTGGTGTTGACAGAATTATTAGAGGGATTTTGCAACACTAAGCAGTGTTGCAAAATGGTGAATTGCAACACTAAGCAGTGTACTGAATATTTATTTCGAATTTGGTCACTAGATTTAATGTTGAAAAAGATAAGTTTTGAAGTACAGTGGCTTTTGTACTGATTTTTAAGGTACAATGACCAAATACTATAAAATAAAAGTACACAGTTAAATGATAGTGTTTCGATTTTCAAGATATTGTATTAGGAATACGTTTGAGTTATAAAGACATAAATGTTTGGTTTTTTTGTGGGTAGCTGGCTTACCTGAACATAATTAGATGATTCATCTGATACTTCAATTGATGAAGACTGTGAGACGTTGGTCGAACTATTATCCGAAACACTAACTGAAGATTGACTGAGGTTCGATTGTGCACGCCTTCTTGATGATATGAAGCTTCCAAATTTTGCAAATCTTTTTGAAAATGATTTTTTTAGTGTTTCATTTTGATGACTTTCTCCATTGACATTACTGCTATTTTGATCAAGTGAAGATGTTGCACTCGATATATAGCTTCGCATTGATGAAGAAACCGAAGTGGATTCCGAATCACTATCACCCTATTAATACATGACAATTTTATACTTATAATTATAATTATAATAATATTTGTTTTTCTTTGATTTGTTTTTAGTTATCACTTATGCATGATCTTCCACCACTTATTAGAGTATAAATGATCTTATGAACTTCAATCATTTTCAGTATTCCATTTTCAGAATTTATGGATCATATAAATCTCAATTATAAGTTATAACACATAAACTATGAACGAATCTAGGCCTGTTTCAACAGGGACAATATATACAGGCTCTACAGATGCCCATCTATAGAAAGGTCAAGAAGTACAACTTTTGAGTACAATTCAATGCTAATTAATCACTTTCTAAATGGAAAATGTTAATAATTATACTATAAAATCACATAATTATCATCAAAATCACTTCTTTATATGATTGACATATGTAACTATATAAAACACACAGAACACTAACCTGAGTCAAAGATGATTCAGGGGAAAGGTAGTCCACTTGCAGTTTCTTTTTTCCCCAAATTTGACTCAAAGATGATTCATTTACCATTGTTTTGAGTCACTGATCCTTCGAATATTCAACACCCAGATGAAAAGTTCCAATCTTTTTGACAAAAAACGTTTATTAAAATAATACTGTAAATCACATGAATGAGATCATGAATTCAAGAAATATGAATGGGGTTTTGAAGTGAGCAAGAAGTAGGTGATATTTGCGTATTTTTGCTCGGACAAAAAGATGATTTTATGCTGGCAAGATGATGATTTGGCGGTGGCGTGATAGTTGGTGAATTTGGATTTTGTGTTGATTGATGAATGTTGAATTAAGACTTTTGCATGTGGGAAGACTTGGAACTGTATTAGGAGAATAATTGGGTGGTTTGACTTGGACAAAGAAAGTTTATTTAATTGATTTCTCACGAAAAAAGAATATATGTAAATACAAAACTAAAAGCTAAGGAGTGAATTAATTGGTTTAAATTGGTCTCCGTTAGTTGAAGGGAAACTTGTGGATTTTAAAAATAGTTATGTACTTGTGTGTCCGGTTGATCGGAATCGGCTCGTATTATCATATTACGGGAAAGTTTGTGAGCTTCGAGAAAGTGGAGGGTAACTTGATTAAAGCAGACTCGAGAGCAGAAAAAACTGCTTTAGCCGTGGAGAAACTCGGATGTGTTTGATTAGTTGATTTGTTAGGACGTTTGGTGTTGTCGTATTTTTTTGTGTTGTTGTGTATGGTTGTCTCCGCTGTTTTTTTCGTTGTTTTTGTCAAGGTTGTTTGGTTAGGCGTGAGTTTAATTGGACCATGTGTTTCCTTGTTCTTATTGAGTCGTTTTGTTTTAGGTTGTTTGGTTTTGGCTCGCCACTAGTCAACCATCTTGCTTTGTTTGGCTCATAGTTTCGAGGCTTGCTTTGGCTATTGTTCGCGTTGTAATGTTTCTTTAAAAGCTTCTTTCTTTTTTGAAGATCCTTTGTTTGTGATAATTATCATTATTTTTGTTAAAAAAATAAGTAATTACTTTCCATGACTAATAACAAGAGTTAGGGGGTCGCGCGTTGCTGCTCAATATTTTCCACGATTTTTACAACGATCATATTATTGTTCCATCATTTTTTGTTTGCAATAACATAAACATACAAAGTTACTTGAGCTGTTGCCATTTAGGTGCTTATTCAAAACAGTTCAAAGTAGAGATTTAGGTAATACAACTTATGCAAACCTTCCATGTTTCTGAAGTAGAGATCTAAAAATCAATGGTACCAAAAAATCAATGATACCAAAAATCAATGACAAAAGAAACAAAGACAAATAAGAAAGCTACCTTAAAACAAATATCGCACAATGACCATAATGACAACCCAGCCTGAATGTAGATTTTCACCCATAATGACCAATACACATTTTGACCCGTTGACCAAATCACCAAACTTGCCCATTTGGCACCTCCCACAATTCTAGTTACGGCCAATAATCACAAAAGTCATCATGGTAGCTAGAAATTAACCTTAGTCTTGGGTTTCAATCGAACACAATAGATATGGTGTGTTTTATAGACGTGTCTTCAAAGAACTCTTTTCTCACTTTATTCGTCTGCAATAAACAACCCCCCGTATGTCAACAGAAACAAACAGAAAACCCCCAAAAAAATAATAATTAATAAATAAAATTAGAAAGTTAAAAAAAGTGTAGATACAACAAAACAAACCTCTTCCAATATCTTTTTAAAGGTTTCTCCAACCTGTGAGACCAGTTCTTGAGGAACTTGTTTCTCGTCAATGTCAAACAGCGCATGACTAATATTAATAACCAACAATTAGTAACCGAAATAGAATATGAAGCTATGTTTTTAGCTAAAAAAATCAAGAGTACATATATATATATAAGGTTTAGAACCTGTTGCAGGGAGTTTTCGGAGTGGGGATATGGGTTAAATCCGAAGAAAGTGTATCTAAATGATCACAATGGATACGGGGTTCGACCCATCCAGGTTCGGATCCATAAAGCGATATCAAGTCATCGCCTTATCACCACCGTCACTTTTAAAGTTACGGTTGTCATCATTCCACTCCAATGAACAATAATCCTCGTGAAGAATGAGAAATCTGAACAAAAAACTAAAAATTACCACTCAATTTAACATCAGCTTACCTTCTCTGCCAAAACTACTTAAGCAAGTTCAGTTACTTCTCCAATTGCAACCGTATTTCCTGCAGCAAGACCAAAACATTATATAAAAAAAAATGGTTACTACAAATGAATGTCAATAAAATTTGAAACTGGTGTTAACCTTCGGTACTATTAAAAATTGATTATAGAAACAACTTACATCTATTAGAAATGGAGAAAGGTGAAATCGGAGTACCAGACATGATCCATACAACTAACAAATGAAACAGACGAACAGAGAAAAATGTAACACGTTGCTTATTGATAATATTCAAATCTAAACAGCAGGTAAAATTTAACACGTAGCTGATCAGCTTACATGCTAAAAAGCATCACAAACAGAGCTATATTTGAAGAATATTAACAATTTATACCAACACCTATTAAACACCACAAAGTTACCAATTAAAATGAAAACTGTTATCATTATATTATGTTATTTTCAAGTGTTTAATCCAGTCAGATAACATATCATCTAGCACAAAGATCAAAGGATTCAGAAGCTTATATAACCAGATCTAGTGACGTCCTAACAAAAACTCTACATCGACAAAGTTTTACATAAACAACAAACTGATCTATCTAAATTAAAATCAAATCACCGGATCGTAACATATATATGTGCAAAGCTACTACTACAAAACAATATGTCGCAAATCATTAGAAATTACATCAACATAACAGTAATTAGAGCTACATCAGACTTAAAATCAAACGAATTAAACATATTCAGATCTCAAACTGCTTATAACCTATCAAAAAGAATACGGTCAAAGTAAAGTCAAAAGAGATTAAACGATTACCGGATTTAAAACTAAATCGGATATGATGACGTTATTGATTCGAGCAACCAGAAGGCGATCTCGGAGAAAATGGACGTCGACAACTTGAACCATGGCGTTTTAGTAGAGAAAAAATCCAAAGAATAGTGGAGTGGATTTAGCTATGAAAGAAATGGTGATATAGCCAAAACGGTGTCGTTAGGTCGCAGTACGTCAGATTCGGTATAACATACAGAGGTTTTTGTTTAATTTATATTGTGCGGGACCTAAATTTACTTTTAACTTTCTGGTGTAGAAGGTGTAAGTTAATCTAGGGTCGTGCTTTTGAATGGTTTAACGAATTGAAGATCAAGTGGATAATTGTCTTTTATTTAAATTACCTGGATAAAGGATAGTAGTTGGTTTAAGTTAAAAGTCCTAATTGCGGAAAGGTAAATAAAATGGGAGGATGTCCGGAGTGTGCAGATCAAGGAAATGTTGACCAAGATATCAGTTTGGGTTAGGGAAAGGTAATTATGTTGATAATAAAGCTTATAATTAAAGTGGTGTAGATCTGGTTAGATGAGCCAATTACACAGACCTACTTATCTCTAGACTCTCGGAGTTCTCGTTGAGTAGTGAGAAGTATGTCATGTGGTTGTATAATTGAAATGTGACTATACCTCGGAGGTTATCCTTAGTAAAGCACTAGGTTTATTAGTGAGTTGAGTTCTAATCCTAACCCTCGTTATCAGTTTGGTTAACTGAATTACAACGTGCCGTGTTGATTGAACAGATCACAAACGGAAGGAGTCCGTCGGGTTAAGTTGACAAAACCTTAAATGAAAACTAACAACCATTTCATCATACTAATGGGATCAAACCAAGACAAACATTATACAGCATTAAAGTTGATATACTGAAAGTAAAACAGATAGAAACCTAACAGGTACCTAAACAGTTGATATGACTTAATCCTAGGGCAACAATCAAACAAGAACATGCAATAGGTTTGGGTCATACAGTCAGGGCACTAGCTAGATCTTAACAGATCCTAAGAGGTCTCATTGGAACAGTTAATATGCATACTAGGTCATTCATGTCTCAATTCCTAAGTTCCGTGTTCTAAAAGCGCATTAGATGCCTCTCGGGAACTCCGGCCATACCGAGTTCATAGAATCTTCAGATACAGTATAACCAGGGGTCTTAATCCTATGAAGTAGCTAAGTTCATATAGGTGAATAAGTCCTGATCACACTCACAAGTTCAGTATAATAACAATAATCGTACTAATTTAACATAATTACGCTAACCCAAACTTCTATAATGGCAACATACAGATTAATTAAGCTATCATGGTAATATCGGAACGCATTATTAAACATAAAAGGTAGGAATACATGTTTAACACAAAAGACAAGCGTTTCGGATAAAAACCTGAAAAGGCTGAAGAAATTTTCCCGAGATCGCAGGGACTCGCCGGGATATCCTCCGGAAAATAAAAGCTAAGCTAGCTATTACTAAAAACTAACTAAAACTTGGAAATATAAAATAAATTGTAAATTGAGTGTGTGTTGAAATGGATGGAGAAAGCCCTTTAAATAGACTTGATTATTGCCTGCAAACGGCTGGCAGGCCGTTTGGCAGGCCGTTTGCAAGGACCGTTTGCCAGGGCAAGCCGTTTGCAGGGGCCGTTTGATCTGGCCGTTTGGCAGGCCGTTTGTGAGCTAGGCAGGCCTTTTGGTCTGCCTGGTCAGCTGATTTTCACTGGATCGTAACTTGGTTTCTTGTCTTTCACCGTTTTCACTCTAGATTCTTCGTTTTAGTTCCGTTTTACTTGATTCTTTTTGTATCGCCTTCGTAATTACTTAATCTACAAAATCAACCGACAAAGCGATTATTTTTGCGATAAAGTTTGGAACTTTATGGGTTTTAGGGCCCAATATCGGGGGTAAAAACGTGACTTTTTGGATATCAAATACCCCACACTTAGCTTTGCTTGTCCTCAAGCAAAAAGCGGGAATATAAGGATCTTTCTAATAGATTCTCCCTCGCCTATCCTCAGATCTTTTATTATGCATTCATCAGAAGTCGTCACATATTTCGAAAGTATTAGAAAAAGTTTTGAACTTCGATGGGTTTAGTCGCTAGATTCCAATCGCGTCCATAGTGGAAAAGGCGTACTTTCCAACTCTCAGATGTAGAGTATACATCACCAGGCTTCTCAATAGCGGATCACTCATATCACTCAAGTGTTTAGGGTGCCCTAATCTAGTTGTATTGTCGCTCAGAAGTCAGTCGTGTAACAGTTCTCATCATAGGATTGGTAAAGCATCGATATCTCCACCGGTTAAGTAAGGACGGCACTGATCATCTTCCTAGGCATTCTTTCGAGAGGAAGACGGGTTATAGGGTAGGTTGAGAAATTTTTATGGATTGGTGAAAGGTATCCATATCTTTTAATTTTTTTGAGAGAATTGATAGATTTTGTTTCTTCAGAGTATCCATTTTGGATAAAGAACGGCTTAAATTCCGCAAGAGTCTTCTTTGAAAGATGCGGATTTTGCTAAGACTTTGTCTAGAATTTTCTCGGCTCTTCTAGTAATTCTTCTTTGGGCAACTTCTCGGGTTTTTCTTGCCTTTATTAGAGACTTTGCTCTTTCTTTTTTTTGGCATACCTTTTCTTCATAACTTCTGTTCTTTGTTCCTGGTACCCAGAGAGGAAGTGATAATTCACCGAAAATAGGTCTTTGACCTATCAAAAACAGTCGGGGGTTCGGAATCTTTTAACAAATGCTTTTGAAGCGAATTTGATCTATCTATCTCTTCATCAATCTTTGGATCTTTTGATAAGCGGAAAAGGGAATGAAGGTGAATGGGTAGTGTATTTTTGGAGTGAATTTTGGGTGAATATTTATGATTCATCAACTCTTTGTGTGAGTTGGTCGAGTTTAAATTGCGTGGAGTGGAAACGGAAACGGATGGTTTTTTGTCTTTCTTTATTCAGAATGATTTCGGAAGGAGTATCGCACCTACACCACGTATGGCGCTTTCTAACCTTTGGCCTCGAAACGAATGTCAAAACCAAGTTCTAACTTGAACCGTACACCGGCACGCTCATCAATTGAATTGACAAAGTAATGTAGATTTGATGGATCGTACAGATACTTTAGGTCTAAAAGTCCTCACTTTTTGGGAGTAGGGGTCGTGCTTGGTCATGCGTAGCCTTTAACATATTTTGTAGAAAGAAATCTTTTGACGTAAATCATGAGTTTTTAACTTAATCGTTCCGTTCTAGTAAATGTTTTGAAAACTGATTTCTAGCAATTTTTATAGAATCTTTTGGGTAAAACGAGGTAAGAATTTTTCGAATTTACCTAAATATTTCTTGCTAGTTACTTTTAGACAAAAGAATTTTTCAAAACTTGACGTTTTTACGGTTACTTGTCCCTAAACCTTTACCCAATACCCCACACTTAGAAGAACATTGTCCCTAATGTTCTCTGAAATATAATACTTTAGTAAATTAAAGACAGTGCCTCTAGAATCTCTGAGTTTGGTGCGGGGATGACCCCACACTTAGAGATTTTAGTGCGTGATAATTGAAAGAGATTTGAGGAAAGATTACTTCCCTACGGTTAGGTTACTCACCTAGTGTTGTGCTTTCTACGGTCAGGGTCTTCTAATGCTGGAAAGGACCAGTCTCTTCGATAAATTTCTGCATGAAGAACAAAAAGAGAAAGACAGCATTTCCACTGTATATAACTTTTCATACAATGCTTTTAATAACACTAAAATTAAATAAAGTAAAGTAGTCTACGGAATACTATCCTGGCCAGGGGTCTTAATCCTATGAAGTAGCTAAGTTCATATAGGTGGACAAGTCTTGATCACAACCTCGGTTGGTCAATCCTTAAGATGCTAGCATACAAATCTATCAGACTCACAAGTTCAGTATAATAACAATAATCGTACTAATTTAACATAATTACGCTAACCCAAACTTCTATCATGGCAACATACAAATTAATTAAGCTATCATGGTAATATCGAAACGCATTATTAAACATAAAATGTAGGAATACATGTTTAATACAAAAGACAAGCGTTTTGGATAAAAACCTGAAAAGGCTGAAGAAATCTGCCCGAGATCGCAGGGACTCGCCGGGATATCCTTCGGAAAAAAAAGCTAAGCTAGCTACTACTAAAAACTAACTAAAACTTGAAAATGTAAAATGAATTGTAAATTGAGTGTGTGTTGAAATGGATGGAGAAAGCCCTTTAAATAGACTTGATTTTTGCCTGCAAACGGCTGGCAGGCCGTTTGGCAAGCCGTTTGGCAGGCCGTTTGCAGGGGCCGTTTGCCAGGGCAAGCCGTTTGCAGGGGTTGATCTTGTCGTTCGGCAGGCCGTTTGTGAGCCAGACAGGCCGTTTGACAGGCTGTTTGGCAAGCCGTTTGGTCTGCCTGGTCAGCTGATTTTCACTGGATCGTAACTTGATTTCTTTTCTTTCACCGTTTTCGCTCTAGATTCTTCGTTTTAGCGCCGTTTTACTTGATTCTTTCTGCATCACCTTCGTAATTACTTAATCTACAAAATCAACCGACAAAGCGATTATTTTTGCGATAAAGTTTGGAACTTTATGGGTTTTAGGGCCCAATATCGGGGGTAAAAACGTGACTTTTTGGCCGATATCAAATGGGTAAAATCAATACTGATGCTGAAGGCTGCAAATGTGTGAGAATGAATAAAGGAGATGAGGTAGAAGGTAAGGGAGAATGTATGGCTGAACAGGAGAAGGTATGGAGGAGCACATGTCGCCCTTTTTCTTCAGTTTTTTTTAAGTGGTGCCATTTGGTGAACATTGGGTGTTGTGAGAGGGGATGAGCAACGTGGACTAATCAAATGGCAGCAAACCCACTTTTCCTTAGAATGTGTTTAATTTATGCCTATAGTGACTAATAATTCTAATATTATCTTCACCACATTAGTTATTTTTCTTTTATTTCTTTTACTTGTTTGAATGACAATTTATAAATAAGAAGAAATAGCAAAAAGCTAGAAATACAATGCAACAAAAGGAAGAAAACAGCAAATAATACAACATCAACTTCACTCACTATACGATCTCAAGAATATACAAGCCAAAGACACACCCTGACAAAGCAAACCAATGAAAACAACAATCCAAGTTATAAACTCACGACCATTAGCTTTAAAAACTGGAAGTCTTGATCAGAATCAATACCATTTTAGCAATCGTAGAACACCTCCAAAATTAAACCACCTACGATCACTGGGGCCCTAAGAATCCGACTGCGGGGCAAGAGGAACCGTTGTCATCATCATCAGTGGCAGACCCAGGATATTTTTCTACCGGGGACGAATTTTTTTTTTTTAAAACGTATGGATTTTTTTGGCAAAATATAGAGTTTTTTGAGCAAAATTTGAAGATTTTTTGGGCGAAATACGAAAGTTTTGGAGCAAAATATGAAGGTTCTGGGGATAAAAAATTTCCACCAGAGGCAAAATCGAAAAACCGAACAAATTTGCACTAAAATTTGCAATTCCACTGGGGCGGGTGCCCCACCCTGCCCCTTCTTTGATCTGTCACGATCATTATCATCATTGTCATCGTCGTTGTCATCATCAAGATCTTTCTTATTCCCTATTGATCTAGTGAGTATATACCATTGAGAACACGGCGTTAACAACAAATAATTAAATATAATATTGATAGGATTAATTAAATATAATATTGAACTTTAATTATTAACATTAACATTATTATATTTATAATTTAATATTAAAATAAAATAGGTAGACGAATTAATCGGACCGAAATTAACAAGTCTTTCTGATTCTTTAAATTTTTAACTTCATTCGTTTAATAAACAATTCATTAAAATGTAATGACAAATAATCATGTCCCTCTAAGTTGAATGTACTCCTCTACTACGAATAGTCTTAAAATTGAATTTGTGTTGCTATAATGACCTTTCTAGCATTGACTATTATACAATATACTCTCTCTCTCCCATATCAATAGTTCACATTTCATTTTTCGTCCGTCTCAAATTAATAGTTCACTTTCATAAATAAAAAATAATAATTGGCTAAAGTACTTTTATACACTTGCTTTATTTAAGCAAGACAAAAGTATAGGTAAAAAGTAATGGGTAAAACTGAAAAGTATGGAAAAAGTAGACAAAATGTACATGTGCCAGTCACTTTTTCATAAACTGTGTTTTTTTTTTGTCTGTGGACTATTAAATTGGGACGGAGGTAGTACTAATTTGCGTAATGAGTCCCACACATTTTACCCACTCCTCATCCGCCACGTCACCTTTTTTAACTGTTATACTGTAGCAAACTGTTTTACTGTAGCAATCTTTTTTTATTTTTTTATTATGAACATCAATTAACCTCCTGCCACATCACCACTACCCTTATCTTCCTACCACCAACAACCTCCTGCCACCACTACCTTACACAACAACCACAGTCACCACCAGTGACCATACTTCAACCTCCAGTAACCACCATCCGCCACCATCACAATAGCCACTACTACCACCACCGGCGGTACCTCCGACAGTCTCCGCCCTCGACCATCAACCTTTTGCCACCTCCTTTCACCATCACCATCAACCTTTGTCAACTGCTACCTTCAACCTTCGTCAACCACCACGACCTCCGTCTACCACCAGCAACATCAACATCCTGCCTCCACCACTATCATTAATCTTCTACCACAAAATCCAACGAACGCCGCCATCCACCACCAACAGCCACACCTTTGTTTTTAAAAGCCCTAAAACACAAAAAGGGAAAAAACAGAAAAGAAAAAGATCAGAGTTAAAAAAAAAAAAAAGGAAGGTAAAGATGGTGCTGGTGGTGACCGCGGTTGTAGTTTCAGGGTGAAAGCTCCCAATTTGTTATCATGTTTGTGGTTAGATGCGTCGTTGTTGGTGAGGGCGGCGACGTTCATGGTGATGATTATGGTGTAGGTAAAAGTTGTAGAAGAAGAAATTGAGAGTATGATGAGTAAGATGGAGCCAAGGGTAAGATTGAAGAAGCAATGAGAAGTAGAAATGATGGGTAGGAAAAAGTGGAGAGTAGAATGAAAAGATAAAGAGGCTAAAAAGAAAGTAGGTGAAAAGCAAAAGTTAAAAGAAACGCACACGATATTTTAAATTGTATGGAGTAGATGGTGTTGTAAAAAAAGAATATTTCTTTTCTCAATTTCAATTTCATTTTATCACGAAGTAATTAATTATTAATTAATTAGAATTAAAATTAGAATTATAATTAAAATTATAAATATAAATATAATTAAAATTAAAAGTAGAATTACGATTAGAATTATACTCCGTAAAGATTGATTTAAATTAAATTAAATTACATATTTCTTTATTAAAAAAAATTCTTATTTATATGACAATTATGTCGCTCTGATTTTTCTAAGGTGACTATCAACATGCTTCTATATGTAATATGTGATGACCCGGGAATTTCCGACCAAATTTAAACATAATCTTATATGATTCGACTCGATAAGCAAAGTCTATTAAACCGAGTCTCATTATGTTTGAACTATTTCATGATAACATTTGACCTTTAACTATTTCCGACGATTCACGAACCTTTAATTGTAACTAAGAATGTAAATATAAATAATTATATATAAAACTAATTATATTAGTATTAATGAACTATTAAGTAATTTTGTTATTATAAAAGATAACATTTAATAACTAAAGATTTTCATTTTGAATATATATAGTATATTGTATATAAATGATTCAAACATATTTTACCAACGTTATCAAAATATTAAATGTACAATGTTATACTTTGTAGTTAATTGTAAAAATATACATAATTAATCATCTACTCAACATTTAAAACATGATTTTATATATATGGTAGTATACATATATACATAAATATAACTATATATATATATGATTTTATACATAATTATTATATTATGTATATGTAGAAATTTATAATATATCTATGATGAAATAATGTACTATTTTAATAAATATATATAATACTTACATATATAAAACATTTATATTTTTCATAATTACATACATAAGTATAATATAATTAGTATGTAAATAAATATTATAATATATTTATATTAAAATGCATAAATATATAATATTCAGTATATGTTACAATACATATTACATAATTATTAAATATTACATAATAATAGATGATATTAATAAATTAAATTTAAATACAAATATAGTTGTTGTAGTAATGTTATTTGTATCGTCAAATATCAATATTTGTATTCATAATATCACTTTATATCATATAAAGATGAAATTGGATGTATATATTAGATTATTATTACTAATATTATTATTATCGATAAAATATTAATATTATCATAATTAGTATGGTATTATTATTATTATCATTTTTACAATTATTATTATCATTAATATTATATTTATCATTATTATTAATTTTATTAATATTATTAGATATTAATAGTATTGTTATTATATATTATTATTATTAATTAAAAAAAAAACAGTAGGGATCTATATTATACGCGTGACCTCTGTATCCTCTATCTCTATTATTATTATTTTTTTGTTTCTTTCCTGCTCCCAACTCGTGAACCTGTGTTGACATTTTCTCCATTTTTTATCAACCGATCTCTATTATTACAACATGATTATGTATAATTGCAAATCAAATAAAAAGGAAATCCAATGGGATTAAAGAGCACAGCGATATTTTTTTTTCTACTTCTCTGCACGCTCCAATTTTTTTTTCTCTTAATTCAATTTCGAATAAAGTTTCAAAATCTAAAAATGCAGAAAGGTTAGAAATCTTTCTTTGAATCTATCTGCAAAATCTCAACTCTCAAATCTTTATATCGATCTTGAATTTTGAAGTCAAAGTTTAGTTTAAAAAAAGTCAACAATTGTTCTTGAGACAAATTCGCGTTCGTGTATATGTTTTTGATCAAATTGACGATTCCAGTAGTTTTTATACATGTTTAGAAAACTATTTCGTGTTATAAACATTATCTATAATGTTATCTATTACGAAATCAATTTTTTTTTTTGTTCCAAGAACCGACGCTGCAGTAGTCCTTTAGTATTTTTTTTTTATTTTAGAACCCAAATTATTTTTTTTCTGTAATGTTTTGAAGCTTTAAAGGGAACCCCGATTTTGTTTTTTTTTTTGGTTATTGATGTTTTGTTGAATCCATGAGACTTGTGGAGAAGAAGAGGAATAGAAGAAAAACAGTTTATATATAAAATTTAAATTCGATATTAGTACAGAGAATCAGAATTGGTGGGATGGTCGAGAGTGTTTGCGTGTGAGCATGTGGTCACGAGATCGATTCCAGAGGACGGTAGTTTCTTTTTTTTTTTTGAAACTCTTTTCATGTGAGGTAGTTTTCTTTTCTAATTTTATTATTGTTATTATATATTAATTATTATTAGTATTATTATTATTATTGTGATTGTTTTGATTGTTATTGTTATTGTTATTATTAGTATCATACTTGTTATCATATTTGAAAGTATTATAGACATTACTATTATTATTATGATAGGTATTAATAATATTATTATTAGTAATAAACTTATCATTTTAGTATTTTATCATCATTAGGATTATGATTATGATTATCATTATTATTATTATGAAGGAAATAAAAATATATTATTATCATCAATATTAGAATTTGTACCGGTTTATAAATAATAGTATCATCAGTACATTTACAATTAATAATATCATATTTATCAGTATCATCATTAATATTTACTAGTATTATTATGATTATCATTTATCATTTTATAAATATTAGAACCCTTATTATTAACATAAGTATGGTATTAGTATTAATATTATTTTAGAGTTATTATTATTAGTATCATTAACAGTTATCATTTTCATTTTTTTTGCTATTAGTATTATCATTATTAATAAAATTATTATTATTATTAGTAAATCATTATTATCTAAATTATTATTTTAACAAATAAATATTTTGTACACTATATATATACTTATGGTATATACTAGGATTGTATTAATAATTCACATAACAAACTAATAAAATTTCATAAATACAATACTAACCACAAATATATGTATATAAATATATTAATGTCACTATTTATATAAACGTAAATCATTATAGATATATATACATAAAATCGATATATATATAAAATATAATATAAGTATACGTTTTAAAATAAAGGTTAGAATAAATTCTACAAAACTATAATATATAAATAATACATATTAATAAATGAAATTTTGTAACTTACATTATACGTATTAATATATACACAATTGATATAGGTTCGTAAATCCGAGGCCAACCCTGCATTGTTCAATGACGTCATATGTATTTTTACTACAAAATACAGTATCGTGAGTTTCATTTGCCTTTTTACCCTTTATATTTTTGGGCTGAGAATACATGCGCAACTTTTATAACTGTTTTACGAAATTGACACAAGTACGTGAAACTACATTCTATGGTTGGATTATCGAAGTCGAATATGCCCCTTTTTATTAAGTCTGGTAATCTAAGAATTAGGGAACAGACACCCTAATTGACGCGAATCCTAAAGATAGATCTATCGGGCCCAACAAGCCCCATCCAAAGTACCGGATATTTTAGTACTTCGAAATTTATATCATGTCCGAAGGAGGATCCCGGAATGATGGAGATATTCTTATATATGCATATTGTTAATGTCGGTTACCAGGTGTTCAATCCATATGAATGATATTTTTGTCTCTATACATGGGACGTATGTTTATGAGAAATGGAAATCTGAAATCTTGTGGTCTATTAAAATGATGAAAACGATTGTTTAAGTTAAACTAATGAACTCACCAACCTTTTGGTTGACACTTTAAAGCATGTTTATTCTCAGGTACGAAAGAAATCTTCCGCTGTGTATTTGCTCATTTTATAGATATTACTTGGAGTCATTCATGGCATATTTCAAAAGACGTTGCATTCGAGTCGTCGAGTTCATCAAGATTATTATCAAGTCAATTATAGTTGGATATATTATGAAATGGTATGCATGCCTGTCAACTTTCGATGTAATGAAAGTTTGTCTTTTCAAAAACGAATGCAATGTTTGTAAAATGTATCATATAGAGGTCAAGTACCTCGCGATGTAATCAACTGTTGTGAATCGTTTATAATCGATATGGACTTCGTCCGGATGGATTAGGACGGGTCTTCACAGTTGGTATCAGAGCGGTGGTCTTAGCGAACCAGGTCTTGCATTAGTGAGTCTAACTGATAGTCGTTAGAATGCATTAATGAGTCTGGACTTCGACCGTGTCTGCATGTCAAAAGTTTTGCTTATCATTTAGTGTCGAAAAATTATTTGCTTATCATCCTTAAAGTCTAAGACACGTCTTACTGCCTTTATTGCATAGACAGTGTATAGTTAAATTCATATCTTAGCGTATCTGTTATTGTAACCTTTGCCTGACAGCTTCCGTAGATTCCTCCGTAGCTTATGGGATTTTAGTATTATATATGCATATGTAAATTATGTATTGCAGGGTACTAATCTACATCCTATAATCTATTTCTTATCGAAAATCCTTCATCTGATCGTACGAGATGAATCCCTCAACCAGTTCGAGTCCATCAGATTTCGATAGCTATTTCGATAGTTATTCCGACAGCTATTTCGATATGGATTTCCACTCGAGCTCCGAAAGCAGAGTAACCGGAATGAATCGATCAATTAGCCATCATCTATTCTGAATGAATTGGAGATGGGTTCGTAGTCGACTTAATCAATGGAAACGCGAAGAAGGCAATCATTTCCACTAACCAAATTCACCTCTTGACAATGAACCTAAAACGTTTACCCGCGAACCTGTTCGAGACACCATTTTCTCTCTCATTTCCAAAGTATCTCATCACGATCATATACTATCTCAGATTCTAAACCTCATTCATCCGCTCGTCCGAACCGACAATCATCCCGGTGTAATAGAAGAAGTTAACGAACTTCGCGCATAAGTTGTAGTCTTGGAAAATATGGTGCAAAACGTACCAGCTTCATCCAAATCACTGGCACCAACAGTACCACCAACAACCCAAATTTCAATATCACATGCCTCAACATCTCAATCTATACCTCGAGTATAATCATCATTCTACATGACATTCTACATCAGTTATCTTCGTTCGACATGGTAATTATGTAATCTCTAATGTTTTAGAGATTATTTATTCTAGTTCCAACTGAAAACTAAATGAGTTTAATATCATGTTAACTCATTAAATTCATGATTACATCTGAAGAAAATATATATGTATATATGTTTTCATAAAGATTGTAATTAAAAATTCTTTTGTACAAACTGTTAATAATAAAAATATTTTAACGGGTAGGTAATACCCGAGGAATATTTAAATTTCACATTAATAAGTTACACTGTATATTCTTCGAATCTGATTCAACAGTTATTCACTATCCTATTTAAAACCACCGGGATACTTATCCGTTCACCAAAGAATAACTATTTTCATTCAAATTCAATTTCATATTTGAATTTTGACCTATCAGAATCCAACAAGTGGCATAATGAAGAAATAATGGACACAATAAAAATTGATTAGAAACAGACTAATTAACAATATTAAATTTTATTAAGAAACCACACTAACAAAATCCTAGCTAACTGTTAATTCCGTATTACATTTTATTTATCGCAATTTATTTATCGCAATTTATTTTATCGCAATTTATATTCTCGCAATTTTATTTATTGTCATTTAATTTCTGTTATTTACTTTACGCACTTTATTTATCGTCATTTAATTTCTGTTATTTATTTTACGCACTTTAAATATCGGGACACGTATACAAGGTTTTGACATATCATATCGACACATCTATATATATTATTTGGAATCACCATAGACACTCTATATGCAGTAATGATCGAGTTCTCTATACAGGGTTGAGGTTGATTCTATAATAATATATATACTTTGAGTTGTGATCGAGTCTGAGACATGTACACGGGTCACGATACGTATTAATTAATTCAAATATTATATATTAAACTATATATGAATGATTGCACTGTCAACTGTGGACTATCGACTGTGGACTAATAACATTGGACAATTAAAATGAATTAAAATATTGAATATAACATATGAAACTAAACAATTCTTCAAGTTTGCCACTTGATTTCGTCTTAAACCTCATTTGTATCTTCACGATTACATTCTGCGTTCAAACCTTTCATGATTCTTGAAAACACCTCAATCGATAGGATGAATCAACCGCACTTCATCTACGGAAGGAAAGATTTATGCATATAGTTATGCACCTGAGAAACTCTCGGCAATTGAGTAAAAGTTCAACACGTAGCCGCGTCAGATCCTTTGGCATTTATTAACAAAAACAACTTTGCGATCCCTTTTCAAAATTAGCCAATTTTGTCACAGCTCCAACAAGTCAACTTCGACTTTTCGTACGAAACAACCTTATTATAACGTTTATATATACGCGTGCTCTTTTATTGTTACCAGGTAACCTTTCATATTCCATCATATTACCATCATCGTTTAATCATCTAAAAACACAATTCTCCTGAAACCACCTCGGATTAATAACCGATGATTCAGATATCATAGCATTAAATGCAGAGGAAACAGAAAAATGGTAGATGGTCTAAACGGACCAAAGTTTGATGATAAAGAAAGGAGTGTTGGGAACGCTCGATAGAAAATTGGGTATTGAAAAACAGATTGAGTTACCCATGAAGGAGACCAAGGACAAATACAAGGACCAAATCCTATATTCAAAGGATTCAGGTAATTCTGGATCCGTTGAAATCTTTAGAGAATATCTTGCTCCGAAGTCATGTTAAAATCTTGCGGAAAATCTTTCTCCATCAACCGTCGAACTTAGAAATTCCAAAATATCATCATCAATATCTTTGATATTTCTTAGGATATTTTCATAAATATTCTCGTCCGAAATTATATACCTCTTCGTGCTTCCTGTGTATCAATATATTGGAAACATTCAATAGAAAATATAGTACCGAAAAGCAGATTATGCGAAACTATGAAGAAAGCTGTGGATAAATCACAAAGAATAAGTTTGACTTCAAAGAATCCAAATAATTCAATGTCTGCTGAAGTCTATAGTGAATAACTTGCTCCTTACTCTAAACCCTTGCAGACAATAGTTTCTATCATCCTCTGATCTTAGATATTCTGAGATATTATCGTACCTTTCATTATAAATATCCTCCATATTTCTGGAGATATTTTTATAACTATTCTTATCTGAAATCATTAATCTTTTCGTGCTATCAGTATTACATCATATAGAAACTGTTAGTTTCTATATTCTGTAAATTTTCAAGCTTAAAATATGAATGTTATTGAAGTAATGATGGGAACTGATGCATGAGTTAGTATAATATAATGACACTTGATCAACGTGATTATATTACAGTAAGTCATGTTGAGTTTCTAAATGAAACGTGATGATTCACAGATCATAACGTCATCATGTGCCATGTTACATAACTCTTTCATCCTACTTAACTCCGTAACAAATCAAGAAAATGTATTCTTGATGGTTCTATCTTCCGTGATGTTGATAAATTTGAAAATCAAATCGTGCTATCACGTTCCTTCATGCTTAGAACATTATAATCATTCGAAACTCTATATCTATAAATTCTGGATCATTATTCGCTTGACTTGAAGTCGGGAAGAGAAAACAAAAGCATAGAGCTTTGAAATATAAGGGAGAATATAAAGTCCGATAACAACACATAAATTACAAACCATGTATATCAATGTTTATCGCAACATAAAGACACGGGAGAATTAAAAACATTATAATCCCGAGGGCGAAGTAGAAGAAAGCAGATTCCTCTGGTGGAAGTTGGAAAAGGAGAATGATTGTTGCGATAGTAAGGATGAGGACAAGGATCAGAACTGGATTAATCATTTTCAGAATCTTTTGGATGTATGAACTAAGAAAGAAAGTATAAGAATGGTGAGAATAATGGAAAGGAAGAGCTTAATTTATACTGGAAATATCAGACGTAGTAATCGGGGCAGATCACCGTATTTAATTAAAGAGATCTTAATTTCCATAAATCCCGAAGAATCAGATTTTATAGATCTTCAAGATTTTCTTTAAATCCCTTAAATTTCGGAATTCAACCAAGGCAATGTCAAAAGTTAAGACGCGCCCTATTTTCTAAATTCAAACCTGACTACGTCAAAAGTTAAAAACAAATCTTTGTTTCTCATTTCATCCTTTTGTGAATAGCTTCATTCGCACTCTTCGAATAATCGAATTATTTTTATCCATATTACTCAATGATGATAAAACTCAAGTTATCAACTCATATTCGTCAGGAAAACATATTTATTGTTAGCTATGACGACCTCACTCAAATTTCGGGACGAAATTTCTTTAACGGGTAGGTACTGTGATGACCCGGGAATTTCCGACCAAATTTAAACATAATCTTATATGATTCGACTCGATAAGCAAAGTCTATTAAACCGAGTCTCATTATGTTTGAACTATTTCATGATAACATTTGACCTTTAACTATTTCCGACGATTCACGAACCTTTAATTGTAACTAAGAATGTAAATATAAATAATTATATATAAAACTAATTATATTAGTATTAATGAACTATTAAGTAATTTTGTTATTATAAAAGATAACATTTAATAACTAAAGATTTTCATTTTGAATATATATAGTATATTGTATATAAATGATTCAAACATATTTTACCAACGTTATCAAAATATTAAATGTACAATGTTATACTTTGTAGTTAATTGTAAAAATATACATAATTAATCATCTACTCAACATTTAAAACATGATTTTATATATATGGTAGTATACATATATACATAAATATAACTATATATATATGATTTTATACATAATTATTATATTATGTATATGTAGAAATTTATAATATATCTATGATGAAATAATGTACTATTTTAATAAATATATATAATACTTACATATATAAAACATTTATATTTTTCATAATTACATACATAAGTATAATATAATTAGTATGTAAATAAATATTATAATATATTTATATTAAAATGCATAAATATATAATATTCAGTATATGTTACAATACATATTACATAATTATTAAATATTACATAATAATAGATGATATTAATAAATTAAATTTAAATACAAATATAGTTGTTGTAGTAATGTTATTTGTATCGTCAAATATCAATATTTGTATTCATAATATCACTTTATATCATATAAAGATGAAATTGGATGTATATATTAGATTATTATTACTAATATTATTATTATCGATAAAATATTAATATTATCATAATTAGTATGGTATTATTATTATTATCATTTTTACAATTATTATTATCATTAATATTATATTTATCATTATTATTAATTTTATTAATATTATTAGATATTAATAGTATTGTTATTATATATTATTATTATTAATTAAAAAAAAAACAGTAGGGATCTATATTATACGCGTGACCTCTGTATCCTCTATCTCTATTATTATTATTTTTTTGTTTCTTTCCTGCTCCCAACTCGTGAACCTGTGTTGACATTTTCTCCATTTTTTATCAACCGATCTCTATTATTACAACATGATTATGTATAATTGCAAATCAAATAAAAAGGAAATCCAATGGGATTAAAGAGCACAGCGATATTTTTTTTTCTACTTCTCTGCACGCTCCAATTTTTTTTTCTCTTAATTCAATTTCGAATAAAGTTTCAAAATCTAAAAATGCAGAAAGGTTAGAAATCTTTCTTTGAATCTATCTGCAAAATCTCAACTCTCAAATCTTTATATCGATCTTGAATTTTGAAGTCAAAGTTTAGTTTAAAAAAAGTCAACAATTGTTCTTGAGACAAATTCGCGTTCGTGTATATGTTTTTGATCAAATTGACGATTCCAGTAGTTTTTATACATGTTTAGAAAACTATTTCGTGTTATAAACATTATCTATAATGTTATCTATTATGAAATCAATTTTTTTTTGTTCCAAGAACCGACGCTGCAGTAGTCCTTTAGTATTTTTTTTTTATTTTAGAACCCAAATTATTTTTTTTCTGTAATGTTTTGAAGCTTTAAAGGGAACCCCGATTTTGTTTTTTTTTTTGGTTATTGATGTTTTGTTGAATCCATGAGACTTGTGGAGAAGAAGAGGAATAGAAGAAAAACAGTTTATATATAAAATTTAAATTCGATATTAGTACAGAGAATCAGAATTGGTGGGATGGTCGAGAGTGTTTGCGTGTGAGCATGTGGTCACGAGATCGATTCCAGAGGACGGTAGTTTCTTTTTTTTTTTTGAAACTCTTTTCATGTGAGGTAGTTTTCTTTTCTAATTTTATTATTGTTATTATATATTAATTATTATTAGTATTATTATTATTATTGTGATTGTTTTGATTGTTATTGTTATTGTTATTATTAGTATCATACTTGTTATCATATTTGAAAGTATTATAGACATTACTATTATTATTATGATAGGTATTAATAATATTATTATTAGTAATAAACTTATCATTTTAGTATTTTATCATCATTAGGATTATGATTATGATTATCATTATTATTATTATGAAGGAAATAAAAATATATTATTATCATCAATATTAGAATTTGTACCGGTTTATAAATAATAGTATCATCAGTACATTTACAATTAATAATATCATATTTATCAGTATCATCATTAATATTTACTAGTATTATTATGATTATCATTTATCATTTTATAAATATTAGAACCCTTATTATTAACATAAGTATGGTATTAGTATTAATATTATTTTAGAGTTATTATTATTAGTATCATTAACAGTTATCATTTTCATTTTTTTTGCTATTAGTATTATCATTATTAATAAAATTATTATTATTATTAGTAAATCATTATTATCTAAATTATTATTTTAACAAATAAATATTTTGTACACTATATATATACTTATGGTATATACTAGGATTGTATTAATAATTCACATAACAAACTAATAAAATTTCATAAATACAATACTAACCACAAATATATGTATATAAATATATTAATGTCACTATTTATATAAACGTAAATCATTATAGATATATATACATAAAATCGATATATATATAAAATATAATATAAGTATA
Organism: Rutidosis leptorrhynchoides; assembly: GCF_046630445.1. Lineage (NCBI taxonomy): Eukaryota > Viridiplantae > Streptophyta > Magnoliopsida > Asterales > Asteraceae > Rutidosis > Rutidosis leptorrhynchoides. The sequence goes on along the minus strand of NC_092336.1, from coordinate 137,899,176 downwards.
CGTTTTAAAATAAAGGTTAGAATAAATTCTACAAAACTATAATATATAAATAATACATATTAATAAATGAAATTTTGTAACTTACATTATACGTATTAATATATACACAATTGATATAGGTTCGTAAATCCGAGGCCAACCCTGCATTGTTCAATGACGTCATATGTATTTTTACTACAAAATACAGTATCGTGAGTTTCATTTGCCTTTTTACCCTTTATATTTTTGGGCTGAGAATACATGCGCAACTTTTATAACTGTTTTACGAAATTGACACAAGTACGTGAAACTACATTCTATGGTTGGATTATCGAAGTCGAATATGCCCCTTTTTATTAAGTCTGGTAATCTAAGAATTAGGGAACAGACACCCTAATTGACGCGAATCCTAAAGATAGATCTATCGGGCCCAACAAGCCCCATCCAAAGTACCGGATGTTTTAGTACTTCGAAATTTATATCATGTCCGAAGGAGGATCCCGGAATGATGGAGATATTCTTATATATGCATATTGTTAATGTCGGTTACCAGGTGTTCAATCCATATGAATGATATTTTTGTCTCTATACATGGGACGTATGTTTATGAGAAATGGAAATCTGAAATCTTGTGGTCTATTAAAATGATGAAAACGATTGTTTAAGTTAAACTAATGAACTCACCAACCTTTTGGTTGACACTTTAAAGCATGTTTATTCTCAGGTACGAAAGAAATCTTCCGCTGTGTATTTGCTCATTTTATAGATATTACTTGGAGTCATTCATGGCATATTTCAAAAGACGTTGCATTCGAGTCGTCGAGTTCATCAAGATTATTATCAAGTCAATTATAGTTGGATATATTATGAAATGGTATGCATGCCTGTCAACTTTCGATGTAATGAAAGTTTGTCTTTTCAAAAACGAATGCAATGTTTGTAAAATGTATCATATAGAGGTCAAGTACCTCGCGATGTAATCAACTGTTGTGAATCGTTTATAATCGATATGGACTTCGTCCGGATGGATTAGGACGGGTCTTCACATAATATGTCTATGTAACATACATTTATTTTTAAATATGAAATTTTTTAAATTAGACATGTAAATTTTAGTATATATGCGTATTTGTCTTTAGTAAAATTAACAAAATGAGTATTTGAATCAATTTTTATGCTATCTAATAATTAACCTTTTTTCCTGTTTTTCTTACAACTTTTTCTTCACTTCTTTTCTCATATCATTATTACAATTAACCAACCAAAATCACCGACCGTTAATCGACCGAAAAAATCCCCCCTTTCTTTACAACCTTTTTTTTCTTTTCTTTACAAACTTTTATTCACTTCATTTTTTTCTCGTTATTTTTTAAACATCCAATTAACCGACCGCTAACCGACCAAAACCGCCAAATTGACACCAAAATCCTTTTACAATGCAATTTCGAAAAATGTTAAGAATTTGGAAAGAGGCATAAGAGACTAAGAATGAAAAAAAAGAGGTCATAAAGAAAACCGACCCACAGTTTTAATTAAACCACAAGGTGGTTTCCTAATCTATATTACTAATCAACTGCCAAAAAAAAAAGAAGTGCATTTGTTATCTTATTTTATATTCTTATAGGGAGTATATATATTATTTCTTTTTTTGTTTTCCAATCGCCCCAATAACGTGGGCCCCACAAAACTAGTTAAGTTATAATCACAGTTTGTCAATTAAACACACTTTACCAAACTATTAAACAAATATGATAAAATCGCGATAAAGGTTAATGATCACTTTTCATATTTTTAATAAATGCATCACTTTCCATGCATTGAATAATTGTACAGTACAAGTACTTAATGTCGGAGATTTTAAATTTTCGTGTAGAGTAAAATAATCGATGACCGAATAAATCACTGAATCGTGATATCACTTTCCGAAAGTAATTATTTGACCCTTATTATCTCTTATTACCTGGATATCACGAATATCACTTTGGGATAAGACAGAGATTATGTTTTTGACAAAAAAACAAGAATCCGTTTGCAGAAGAGTACTTTGAGTTTCGTATTGTGTATGTCTCATGAATAATTGTCTATGTATTTATAGGCACACGTAATTATAAAAGAAGATATATTCGAATCTATTAGTCTATTCACTCTCCATAAATATCTCTCGCAATATTCAAAGTGGTTAAGATAATAATCTTTTCCATAAATAAGAATTATCTTTTCCACAATTTTAGCATAAGTTATTATAGCAATAATTCTTCCGTATTTTACTAAAACATGAACAATGCGCTAAATCTCAAATTTCGTGCTAAGCGTTTTTCTTGTTGTGTCTAAGAGGGAGTAACAAATCATTGCTGCACAGGGAGTAACAAAACCTTGCTGCCCAAGGAGTAGCAAAATCTTGCTGCCCAAGGAGTAGCAAAACACAATGAATTTTAACAAGTCTTTTTGCTGCTGCCTCTAAAGAATTTTTCATACTGCCTCTTGTGTTGTGTAACAACCCGCCTTTTTTCCATTTACTTTCCGTTTATTTTATTTAAAGTCCGTTATTTAATTATAACATCACCCGTTAATTAACGTTTTTAAAATTTCGTTTAGATAATTCACGCACCCATATTTAAACTTGAGGGACTAATGTTGTCAAGTGGGCAAAATCATGACTAGGTCAACTAGTCAACTTCCTCCTCCTCCACTCCTTCATCACCTCCCACTTTTGATACTTCCATCCTTTTTACTCTCAACACTCAATTCAAGAATTCATAATCTATTCAAGATCTAGCAAGCATCAACTAAAACAAATTACATATTTGGAATCCTTGCATCTTCCTCTTCGAATCCATACCAACTTCATCTCATTTGGGTAACTTTCTAAAAACACTAGATTCTTTGTTCTTGATATTTTTGACTTATAAAGGTGTTAATTAGTGTCTATGGCTCAAGTCTAACATGAATATGTGAATTATATGCTCGATCTTGCTATTTTGAGTAACTAACATGAACTTGAAATGGGTGTGTTTGATCTTGAGATTTGGTTGCTTAAATGTTGTTAGATGTTAAAAGTGCATGTATTAAGTGTGTTACTCGCATCACTGGCTTCAATTTGGTATGTAGGTTGACATGGAAAAGCTTCATAAACATAATTGTTAAATTTATGATTTTGAGTTAGGATTTGAGAGAAGTAAAATGAACTCTTGATGCATTGAATGCTTTGCAATGTTGTTTGTAAGTGTATAGTTGTATTGTATGCATAATTACCTACGAAACGGCATATTATATGTGTACATTTATTGCCCGAACCATCAATATGCATTTATGAACTTGAAGCATTTATGATGAACATTAAATGAGCATTCAACTTGGATTTGATTATTGTAAATGATGAATTTGATTGATGAAATGGTTTAGTTGTATTCCTCGTTAAATTACCTTTCCAACGATGTATGGTATGCGTTTTAAGTGTTTACGGTTCATTAGTTATGCTTAAATGAAGTTTGGTTCGAGACTTGAAACATTTGGAACAGCTAGGCACCAGCTCACGTTGAGTGTCGCGGCGCGGCCACCCAATGTCGCGGCGTGACATATGCCTTGTTCAGGGGCTGTTCAACCTTGCATTTACAAATTTAATTCCAACTATGCTACGCACCTACGATTAACGTGTAACTTGTTCTAACATGCTTATATATGATTAATTAGCTCAGAAAAATAGTTCGAGACCCGGCCCGAATGTGATGACTTTTTCGTTGACTTTGACTTGACCAAGGTTGACTTTTATTCAAACTTAACAAATGCTTTATTTAACCGTTCTAATCCTCTTGTATGCTTGTATCTTGCATGAAACTTGACAATTTAACTCACATGATATATTAATCGAGTCGTAACGAGCCATAGTGAAATGTCCCGTTCATATTGATTATAAACGTTCCATATTAATTGATTTCGTCGCGAGGTTTTGACCTCTATATGAGACATTTTTCAAAGACTGCATTCATTTTTAAAATAACCATAACCTTTATTTTATCGATAAAGGTTTAAAAAGCATTACGTAGATTATCAAATAATGATAATCTAAAATATACCGTTTACACACGACCATTACATAATGGTTTACAATAAGAATATATTACATCAAAAATAAGTTTCTTGAATGCAGTTTTTACACAATATCATACAAGCATGGACTCCAAATCTTGTCCTTATTTTAGTTTGCAGCAGCGGAAGCTCTTAATAATCACCTGAGAATAAACATGCTTAAAACGTCAACAAAAATGTTAGTGAGTTATAGGTTTAACCTATATATTATCAAATCATAATAATAGACCACAAGATTTCATTTTTATAACACATTTCATATCAGGCATTTCGCAAACTGCATAGAGATAAAAATCATTCATATGTTGAACACCTGGTAACCGACGTTAACCTATTGCATAGAATATCCCCAAAACAGAACCTCTCGTCTGTATAATTATCTCGAAGTACTAAACCATCCATAACCTGAATGGGGGTTGTTAAGCCCAATAGATCTATCTTTAGGATTCGCGTCAATTAGGGGCCATTTCCCTAATTCTTAGGTTACCAGACTTGAAGGGCGATATTCGGTTTAATAATCCAACCATAGAATGTAGTTTTGCGTACTTGTGTTTATTTTGTTAAACATTTATAAAGCTGCATGTATTCTCATCCCAAAAAAAATATTAGATTTTAAAAAATGGGACTATAACTCACTTTTACAGATTTTTACTTTGCCGGAAGTAAGACTTGGCCACTGGTCAATTCACGAACCTATAACAAATGTGTACATATATATCAAAGTATGATCGAAATATATTCACAACATTTTTTATTACGTTTTTTTATTTAAGTTTGTTAAGTTAGCAGTCCTCGTTAGTAACCTACAACTAGTTGTCCACAGTTAGATGTACAGAAATAAATCAATATATATTAACTTGAATCAATCCACGACCCAGTGTATACACGTCTCAGGCTAGATCACAACTCAAAGTATATATATTTTTGGAATCAACCTCAACCCTGTATAGCTAACTCAAACATTACTGCATATAGAGTGTCTATGGTTGTTCCAAATAATATATATAGATGGGTCGATATGATATGTCAAAACATTGTATACGTGTCTATGGTATCCCAAGATTACATAATGTGACGATCGCTCCAAATTCATATGGACGAACACGTCATTCATTGATTTCATTGCGAGGTATTTGACCTCTATATGATACGTTTTGTAAACATTGCATTCTTTTCAAAAGGTACACAATAAATGAATATCAATTTCTAAGGTTTTCAACGTTTGATGATTTCTACATATAGACAATCACCATAAATAATTGTTTACCATAATACATCCGTTGACAATGAAGTCAAAATAAAATACACGGTGATGATTTTGTGAATGCAAAGTTTTCTTGAATAAAGCATGTATGACTCCATGCACATAGCTTGTATCACATATAAGCAAACAGCGGAAGACTTCTAGAAACCTGAGAATAAACATGCTTAAAAGTGTCAACACAAAGGTTGGTGAGTTCATAGTTTTAATGTTGCGCATAATCTGTATATAAAGGTGAATCACAAGTTTTCAGTTGTTTCATCCAGAAACGTTTATCAAAATATTCTACGAAATTGAGTACCCTGGTAACTAAACTTAACGTATATATATTTTATACCCTTTGTATAATCATCTTAATAATACACGCAAACTAACGTGTACGCTTCTCAAATAGCATACGTCCGTTAAAAGGCTAGCGCTCTAGCTCAGACGGGGATATCAAGCCCTATGGATCCATATACTACTACTCGCGCCCACCAGTTCTTATAACTGGCAGTTAACAGTTACCAAAGCTAAGGGATTTTCGGTTCAAACTCAGTGTAGAATTTAGTATGTACTTGTATCCATTGCGTTTAAAATAAAGTGCATGTATTCTCAGCCCAAAAATGTATATTGCAAAAGCAATTAAAAATGGATCAATGAAACTCACCTTAGCAGCACATAAGGTCATTCATCAAAAAGTGACCGTAACTCGGAATGCAAGATTAACCGTAGATCTCAACCTAGAGAACATATGTTGGTCAATACATGTCTAATAAGCTAGGTTGGATTATAGTGTATCACAATCCTAATGCTCGAGATCGATATACAAAAGTTATCAAAAGTCATTTCAAAAAGTCAATTTTGACAATTGTTCAACAAAACGAGACGTGCCTTATATAAGGATTCATTTACTTGGCTAGTAGTATTTTATCAATCTCATAAACAGGTTATTTAAATATTAATTGCAGATTTAAAAGCAATTCCAATTAACATCAATTATAATTCAGTTGACCATATCTTTTGATTCGTTCATCGAAATTACGCGATTTTTAAATGAAAAGTTATTGATTTTTCACCAGCTTTTCGAAAACATGTATATCATATACCTTTTACCAGTAATATATGTATTTAATTCATGATTCATTATAAACTGTTTAACGACGAAATTTAGCATACAAGCATGTATAAATATATACTCGAGCACTAGACATGTATACACTATTAATATATAAAAGATAAGATATGAATGCTCACGTATCAATATTGAGATTCAATATAGCAGGAAATTACGTAGACGCAACAGAGATGATAAATACTAGGTTTGACTTGCGAACAATAACCATGAACATTACCCATAACCTCCATAGCTATTACCCATAATTTTCTTAGTTCTATCCCGTTTGAAGCTTGTTTTGAAAGTGACACGCTCATGACCTCGTCGTAATATTTTATGTATAATATTACTAAAAATATTAAGATTAATAATAATAATAATCTTAATAATAATAATAATAATAATAATAATATAATAATAATAATAATAATAATAATAATAATTATAATAATTAAATACTTACAGAGTAATATATGTGTAAAGAATTCGAGCAGAAACTGGACTTTTATAGGCAACTTTTTGAAATCTGATGCCCATGCGATCGATCTCATGGGTTTTATGCCTATTTCTCATGCGATCGCATGGCCGTCAGATCCAGCTCACATATTTTTTGTTTTCTTGTTTGTCGACATAATTAAATATAATATATATAATATATATAATTTAAATAATTAATTATATATTATATTAAATTCATGTGCATAGTTGACTTGTAATTTTCGTTCCGATGACGCGTACGTTGTCACTCGACTTATGTCCCGGTTCCGGTTTCTCGAACGCATTTTCGTACGCTTAGAAAACTCGCAATTTACGTTTTGTGACTCGTACCTTTGTCAAAATATAGTCTTAAATTATCAATAAACTATATCATTCTAAGTGTATCTTAAACTTTCGAGTGTTTTGGTCATTTACTTCTATAAATCACTGTCTCGATATTTGTTAATATATATATAATAACAAATCGTTTTATGACCAAGTTAATATATATTTTCAACATTCATAAACACGTTTTAAATATACGTCGCAAGTTATTCATACAATTAATATTCCAACTTTTCATATATATTCAAATAAATATTTAAACCAATAAGTTTAATGTACGGTATCAAACAATTAATACATTGTTACGTTTTCAAGTTATAGTATATATATATATATGTATCTATATACATATAATTGTTCGCGAATCGTCAAGAATAACCGAAAGGTATTTGAATATATGAAAGTAGTTCAAAAATTTTGAGATTCAGTTTTACAGACTTTGCTTATTGTGTCAGAAATATTAATCATACAAAGATTAAGTTTAAATTTGGTCAAAAATTTCCTGGTCATCACAGTACCTACCCGTTAAAGAAATTTCGTCCCGAAATTTGAGTGAGGTCGTCATGACTAACAATAAAAATGTTTTCATGACGTATATGTGTTGATAAATAGAGTTTTATCACCGTTGAATAATATGGATAAAACAATCCGATTATTCGAAGCGTATGAGAGAAGTTATCGTAAAAGAGTGAAATGAAGAATAGAGATTCGTCTTAACTCTTGACATATTAACGATTGATTTCCGTAATTTAAGGAATAGAAAATCTTCATAATCTAAATAAGATTTGATTCTTCAGAATTTAAGGAAATTAAGATTTCTTTTGATTAAATGCGTAATTTGCCTCGATTGCTATGTTTGATATTTCGCTATAAATTGACCTCTTCCGTTTCATTATTTTCATCACTCTTACATCTTCTTCTTCATTTCCTATTTTCAAAAGATTGTGAAAAATGCTTCATCCAGTTCTGATTCTTGATATACTCCTAACTTTCATATCTGTCATTCTTCTTTTTCATCTACCACCGGAGGAAGTTATTTTCTTCTACGATTACCTTGGGGTTATAGTGTTTTTATTCTCTCGTGTCTTTATATTGCTATACGCATTGATATACACGGTTTGTAATTTCTGGGTGGTTGTTGGGTTTTATATCTTCCCTTATATTTCGATGTCTCTGCTTCTGTCTTTCCATAATTATTGACATCCACAGTTAATACTCTCTTCAATTTACTGTGATTTATATATACTCCCATTGATATTTTGAAGCTTCATGCTTTTGTTTTATCTTCCCGACTTTAAATCAAGCGAATAATGGTCCAGAATTCGTAGGTATGAATTTCAAAATGAACATAATTAATGTTCTAAAAAGAAACGGAAATAGCACAATCTGACTTGTCAAATTACCAGAATACCTCGAAAAAGACAGAAACTATTTTCTTGATAGTTTAGAGGTTAAATAGAATGAAAGAGTTATGTAACATGGTTTATAATGAGGGTATGATCTGAGAACCTTTATCACGTTCCATTAGAAACTCAGCATGACTTACTGTAATATAATCACGTTGATCAAGTGTCATTATATTATACTAACTCATGCTTCAGTTCCCAACACCTCTTCAAAAATATTCATATTTTAAACTCGAAGGTTTCAGAATTTAGAAACTAAAATAGTTTTTTTTATGATGTTACACATATATCGCAAGGAGAAAATTGATTTCCGATAAGAATGATTATAGAATTATCTCCAGAAATATGGAGGATATTTATAATGAAAGATACGATGATATCTTAGAATTTCTAATATCAGAGGATGATGAAGAATATTGTCCGCAAGGGTTTAGATTTGGAAGCAAGGTATTCGTTAATGGCTTCAGCAGATACTGAATAATTTGGATTCTTTGAAGGCAGGTTTAGTCTTTGTGATTTATCCATAGCCTCCTTCATACTTTGCTCAATCCGTTTTCCAGTTCCAAACCTTCTCTTTTTCTGAGCTTTGCCAACACACTATTCTTTATCATCAAACTTTTGGCTGTTAAGATCGTTTACAGTTTTTGCTGCTTCATCAGCATTCAAAGTTATCATAACCGAATCGTTGGTTATCAATCCGAGGTGTTTTCAAAAGTTTGAAGGGTTTGCAAGAAGATTGTAATTGTCAAGATACATATGATGTTCTAGAATTTTGAACGATACAATTTTTTTCTTCTTCTGGGTTTATGAATAGAAGTGATGTTCTAGCATAGCACAGTTTTGAAGTTAAAGTATAGCATTTGAAAGATGTAAGAATCTAAGAGTGAAGTTTTCTATTAAATCTTAGCTTGGATTCTGATTTTTCAAAATCAGAATATGTAATTGAATTTATATGGAAACGATTGTATATCGCTGTGAGCATAGTTAATAATTTTTGAATCAAAGTTGAAGAATGTACTGTATAACATATTAATTGTGAACTTATATATTTTCCGAGTATTACCTACCCGTTAAAGATTTCACAATTAATACTTTGTACAAAAGAATTTTTTTATTACCTTCTTTATGAAAATATATGTATGTATATTTTCTTCAGATGTAATACAGATTTGATGAGTTAATATCATATTAAGCTCATTTGATTTTTGAATTGAATGAATAATCTCTAAAACATTAAGGATTACATAATCTTCGTGGAGTATTTCACTAATGAAATCAATACTTCATTATTTATTCTTATTCCTCGGTGAAGGATGTTGATGCTCGTGGAATTCTTATGAACTTCATAAGATATAAATGATGTTTTCTAGAAAGTTTCGAATATATCGAAGATGAAAGTATAAAATCAAACATATAATTGAATAATATACTTAGTTTATTATGAAATGGAATTCATTGAGTTGAAACAGAGATTGTAGTTAACGATGGTTAAGTCGTTAACGAAGGATGTACATCATAGCATATTAGTAATATGAATTAACCGAGTAGTATTTACCCTTTTTCAATTCATACATAATAGCTTAGTACGAAAAGATTTATGATGGTTTTAAAATATATATATATAAGATATACATATAAATTCTTTAGAGGAATTGAGTTATTACTTCATAACTTATTGATACAATATACTCGTTGTTGACTCGTAATGATGTCCACGGCGCTTTCTTGAACTGACGAAGCTTGTGATGTTAGAGGTGCTACTGATTCTGACGATGTTGACAGCACTGACTGTGCTGGTGAGGCTAAGGGTACTGTTGATGCTGTTGGTAAAACAAGTCTAGCTTGTATCTTACACCATTCGGATAAGGGTTTCTACTCTATCTGATTTAGGGTTAAGGCTAGAATAGATAATCTCTAAACTTTAGAAATTACATAATCGCCGTAGAATGTTTCTCCGATGAAGTTATGAATCCATACTTCATCGTTTGTCGTTGCTGGTACTTCTTGGTACCTATGGTGCGTATGATGTTGATATTCGAGGTACAGATTGTGATGTTGAGGCGTGTGATGCGGATGTGGTTGTTGGTGGTGGTAATGATCCTGTTGGTGTGGATGATGGTGGTACCGGTTATGCTGCGGGTGCTGCTGCTGGTGTTCGTAACCCTTGCACCATATTCTCCAAAGCCACTACCCGAGCACGAAGCTCGTTGACTTCTTCTATTATACCGGGATGATTGGTGGTTAGGACGATCGGATAAATAAGATTTATAATATGGGATAGTATATAATCATGATGAAATACTCTGGAAATGAGAGAGAAAAAAGTATTATGAATAGGTTCGCCGGTAAGTGCTTCAGGTTCTTCGCCAAGAGGTGAATGTGGTGGATGGAAGGGATCACCTTCTTCTTGTCTCCAATGATTAAGTAGGCTACGAACCCATCCCCAATTCATCCAGAATAGGTGATGGCTGATTGGTTGATCCCTTCTGGTTATACTTTCTTCAGAGTTCAGGTGAATATCCATATCGGAATAGCTGTCGGAATTTAAGGAATTTGAACTAGATACGGGATCCATCTTGTATAATTAGAGAGATGATTTTTGATATGAAATAGATTATAGAATTTAGATTGGTACTCTTCAATACATAATTTGCATATGTATATATAATACCAAAATCCTGTAAATTACAGGGAAATTTTCGGAAGATGGCAGTCAAAGTTTACTGTAATAGATATGTCAAGATATGAATTTTGTCTATACACTATCTATGCAATCAATGCAATAAGACGCATTTAGACTTAAGATGATAGACAGGTAATTTCTGACAAGAAATGATAAGCAAAACTTTTGACATGCAGACACAGTCGAAGTCCAGACTTACTAATGCATCCTAACAACTATCAGTTAGACAGACTTATGCAAGACCTGGTTCACTAGGACCAACGCTCTGATACCAACTGTGACGATCGCTCCAAATCCATATGGACGAACACTTCATTCATTGATTTCATTTTGAGGTATTTGACCTCTATATGATACGTTTTGTAAACATTGCATTCTTTTCAAAAGGTACACAATAAATGAATATCAATTTCTAAGGTTTTCAACGTTTGATGATTTCTAAATATAGACAATCACCATAAATAATTGTTTACCATAATACATCCGTTGACAATGAAGTCAAAATAAAATACACGGTGATGATTTTATGAATGCAAAGTTTTCTTGAATAAAGCATGTATGACTCCATGCACATAGCTTGTATCACATATAAGCAAACAGCGGAAGACTTCTAGAAACCTGAGAATAAACATGCTTAAAAGTGTCAACACAAAGGTTGGTGAGTTCATAGTTTTAATGTTGCGCATAATCTGTATATAAAGGTGAATCACAAGTTTTCAGTTGTTTCATCCAGAAACGTTTATCAAAATATTCTACGAAATTGAGTACCCTGGTAACTAAACTTAACGTATATATATTTTATACCCTTTGTATAATCATCTTAATAATACACGCAAACCAACGTATACGCTTCTCAAATAGCATACGTCCGTTAAAAGGCTAGCGCTCTAGCTCAGACGGGGATATCAAGCCCTATGGATCCATATACTACTACTCGCGCCCACCAGTTCTTATAACTGGCAGTTAACAGTTACCAAAGCTAAGGGATTTTAGGTTCAAACTCAGTGTAGAATTTAGTATGTACTTGTATCCATTGCGTTTAAAATAAAGTGCATGTATTCTCAGCCCAAAAATATATATTGCAAAAGCAATTAAAAATGGATCAATGAAACTCACCTTAGCAGCACATAAGGTCATTCATCAAAAAGTGACCGTAACTCGGAATGCAAGATTAACCGTAGATCTCAACCTAGAGAACATATGTTGGTCAATACATGTCTAATAAGCTAGGTTGGGTTATAGTGTATCACAATCCTAATGCTCGAGATCGATATACAAAAGTTATCAAAAGTCATTTCAAAAAGTCAATTTTGACAATTGTTCAACAAAACGAGACGTGCCTTATATAAGGATTCATTTACTTGGCTAGTAGAATTTTATCAATCTCATAAACACGTTGTTTAAATATTAATTGCAGATTTAAAAGCAATTCCAATTAACATCAATTATAATTCAGTTGACCATATCTTTTGATTCGTTCATCGAAATTACGCGATTTTTAAATGAAAAGTTATTGATTTTTCACCAGCTTTCCGAAAACATGTATATCATATACCTTTTACCTGTAATATATGTATTTAATTCGTGATTCATTATAAACTGTTTAACGACGAAATTTAGCATACAAGCATGTATAAATATATACTCGAGCACTAGACATGTATACACTATTAATATATAAAAGATAAGATATGAATGCTCAAGTATCAATATTGAGATTCAATATAGCAGGAAAGTACGTAGACGCAACAGAGATGATAAATACTAGGTTTGACTTGCGAACAATACCCATGAACATTACCCATAACCTCCATAGCTATTACCCATAATTTCCTTAGTTCTATCCCGTTTGAAGCTTGTTTTGAAAGTGACACGCTCATGACCTCGTCGTAATATTTTATGTATAATATTACTAAAAATATTAAGCTTAATAATAATAATAATCTTAATAATAATAATAATAATAATAATAATAATAATAATAATAATAATAATAATAATAATAATAATAATTATAATAATTAAATACTTACAGAGTAATATATGTGTAAAGAATTCGAGCAGAAACTGGACTTTTATAGGCAACTTTTTGAAATCTGATGCCCATGCGATCGCATGGGTTTTATGCCTATTTCTCATGCGATCGCATGGCCGTCAGATCCAACTCACATATTTTTTGTTTTCTTGTTTGTCGACATAATTAAATATAATATATATAATTTAAATAATTAATTATATATTATATTAAATTCATGTGCATAGTTGACTTGTAATTTTCGTTCCGATGACTCGTACGTTGTCACTCGACTTATGTCCCGGTTCCGGTTTCTCGAACGCATTTTTGTACGCTTAGAAAACTCGCAATTTACGTTTTGTGACTCGTACCTTTGTCAAAATATAGTCTTAAATTATCAATAAACTATATCATTCTAAGTGTATCTTAAACTTTCGAGTGTTTTGGTCATTTACTTCTATAAATCATTGTCTCGCTATTTGTTAATATATATATATAATAATAAATCGTTTTATGACCAAGTTAATATATATTTTCAACATTCATAAACACGTTTTAAATATACGTCTCAAGTTATTCATACAATTAATATTCCAACTTTTCATATATATTCAAATAAATATTTAAACCAATAAGTTTAATGTACGGTATCAAACAATTAATACATTGTTACGTTTTCAAGTTATAGTATATATATATATATATATATATATATATATGTATCTATATACATATAATTGTTCGCGAATCGTCAAGAACAACCGAAAGGTATTTGAATATATAAAAGTAGTTCAAAAATTTTGAGATTCAGTTTTACAGACTTTGCTTATTGTGTCAGAAATATTAATCATACAAAGATTAAGTTTAAATTTGGTCAAAAATTTCCTGGTCATCACACATAATATGTATAATACAATATAAATTAGTTAGGATATGTTTAGTCTAGATTTGTTACAAAATTTTCGTAGCTAAAACTAGCAAGTTTATCCAATTTTGTTTTACCCGTCATTTCTTCGTTTCAAATCCGTTTTGAGTGATTCAAGTTGCTATGTTTTCATAATGAACTAAAATTTATGAAACTAAATAGAAAATGTATAAGTTTATAGTCGTAAATACAGGTTACAAGTCATTTTTTAAAGAGGTAGTCATTTCCGTCGAAAAAACGACATCTTGTTGACTATTTTGAAAAACATACTTCCACTTTATGTTTAACCATGATTTTTGTATATAGTATCATGTTCATATGTAATATCATTTTTCCAGAAAACAAACTTCCAAATTCAAAGATTAAGATACTTTTTTTTAAACCCAAAACAGCCCCCGATTTCACTACGACGACGTATGTCCGTGTTTCCAGGTTTTAAATCATTAAGTTAGCATATCATATAGATATAGAACATGTGTTTAGTTGATTTTAAAAGTCAAGTTAGAAAGATTAACTTTATTTGCGAACAAGTTTAGAATTAACTAAACTATTTTCTAGTGATTACAAGTTTAAATCTTCGAATAAGATAGCTTTATATGTATGAATCGAATGATGTTATAAACATCATTACTACCTTAAGTTTAGTAGGTAAACCTACTAGAACTGACAAGAAATGATCTAGCTTCAAAAGATTCTTGGATGGCTTGAAAGTTCTTGAAGTAGAATCATGACACGAAAACAAGTTCAAGTAAGATTTCTGCTCGAATTAAGATTGTTATAGTTATAGAAATTGAATCAAAGTTTTAATATGAGTATTAGCTTGAATTAGAGAGATAACCTACTGTAATTAACAAAGGTTTCTTGATCTTGGATGATTACTTGGAATGGATTAGAAAGCTTGGAAGTAATCTTGCAAACTTGAAAGTGTTCTTGGTTTTATGAAACTAGAACTTATAGAATATATGAAGAACACTTAGAACTTGAAGATAGAACTTGATAGAGATCAATTAGATGAAGAAAATTGAAGAATGAAAGTGTTTGTAGGTGTTTTTGGTCGTTGGTATATGAATTAGATATAAAGGATGTGTAAGTTTGTTTTCATGTAAATAATTCATGAATGATTTATAATATTTTTTGTAATTTTGTGAGATATTTCATGCTAGTTGCCAAATGATAGTTCCCACATGTTTAATGACTCACATGGGCTACTAAGGAGCTGATCATTGAAGTGTATATACCAATAGTATGTACATCTAGAAGCTGTGTATTGTACGAGTACGAATACGGGTGCATACGAGTAGAATTGTTGATGAAAATGAATGAGGATGTAATTGTAAGCATTTTTGTTAAGTACTATATGTGTCTTGAAGTCTTTCAAAAGTGTACTAATACATCTAAATACACTACATGTATATACATTTTAACTGAGTCGTTAAGTCATCGTTAGTCGTTACATGTAAGTGTTGTTTTGAAACCTTTAAGTTAATGATCTTGTTAAATGTAATTAATTCATTGTTATTATACTTAAATGAGATATTAAATTGTTATGTTAACATGATAACATGGTGTATGAATATATCTTAACATCATATATATATGTTTAAATACTATTACAACGATAATCGTTACGTATATATATTGTTTCGAAATTCTTAAGTTAGTAGTCTTGTTTTACATATGTAGTTCATTGTTAATATACTTAATGATATATATAATTATCATTTTATCATGTTAAATATAGTGTAACAATATCTTAATATGATACATATGTATTTAGTAAGACGTTGTTATAACGATAATCGTTATATATATCGTTTCGAGTTTCTTAACTTAGTAGTCTCATTTTTATGTATATAACTCATTGTTAATATACCTAGGGATATACTTACTTATCATAATATCATGTTATATATATATATATATATATATATATATATATATATATATATATATATATATATATATATATATATATATATATATATATATATATATATATATATATATATATATATATATATATAGTTAACATGATATTTTTTTTACAAGTTTTAACGTTCGTGAATCGCCGGTCAACTTGGGTGGTCAATTGTCTACATGACACTCATTTCAAATAATCAAGTCTTAACAAGTTTGATTGCTTAACATGTTGGAAACATTTAATTATGTAAATATCAATTTCATTTAATATATATAAACATGGAAAAGTTCGGGTCACTATAGTACCTACCCGTTAAATAAATTTTGTCCCGAAATTTTAAGCTGTAGAAGGTGTTGACGAATGTTCTGGAAATAGGTGCGGGTATTTCTTCTTCATCTGATCTTCATGCTCCCAGGTGAACTCGGGTCCTCTACGAGTATTCCATCAAACCTTAACAATTGGTATCTTGTTTTGCTTAAGTCTTTTAACCTCACGATCCATTATTTCGACGGGTTCTTCAATAAATCGAAATTTTTCGTTGATTTGGATTTCGTCTAATGGAATAGTGAGATCTTCTTTAGCAAAACATTTCTTCAAATTTGAGACGTGGAAAGTGTTATGTACAGCCGCGAGTTGTTGAGGTAACTCAAGTTGGTAAGCTACTGGTCCGACACGATCTATAATCTTGAATGGTCCAATGTACCTTGGATTTAGTTTCCCCCGTTTACCAAATCGAACAACGCCTTTTCAAGGTGAAACCTTAAGCATGACCATCTCTCCAATCTCAAATTCTATATCTTTTCTTTTACTGTCCGCGTAGCTCTTTTGTCGACTTTGGGCGGTTTTCAATCGTTGTTGAATTTGGATGATTTTCTCGGTAGTTTCTTGTATTATCTCCGGAACCGTAATCTGTCTATCCCCCACTTCACTCCAAAAAATCGAAGACCTGCACTTTCTACCATAAAGTGCTTTAAACAGTGCCATCTCAATACTCGAATGGTAACTGTTGTTGTAGGAAAATTCTGCTAACGGTAGGTGTCGATCCCAACTATTTCCGAAATCGATAACACATGCTCGTAGCATGTCTTCAAGGGTCTGTATTGTCCTTTCACTTTGCTCATCAGTTTATGGATGATAAACAGTACTCATGTCTAGACGAGTCCTCAATGCTTGTTGCAGTGTCTGCCAAAACCTTGAAACAAATCTGTCATCCCTATCAGAGATAATAGAGATTGGTATTCCATGTCTGGAGACAACTTCCTTTAAATATAATCGTGCCAACTTCTCCATTTTATCATCTTCTCTCATTGGCAGAAAGTGTGCTGATTTGGTAAGACGATCGACTATTACTCAAATAGTATCATAACCAGTTGCAGTTCTTGGCAATTTAATAATGAAATCTATGGTAATATTTTCCCATTTCCATTCTGGGATTTCAGGTTGTTGAAGTAGACCTGATGGTTTCTGATGTTCAGCTTTGACCTTAGAACACGTCAAACATTCTCCTACATATCTCGCAATATCGGTTTTCATACCCGACCACCAAAAATGTTTCTTGAGGTCCTTGTACATCTTTCCCGCTCCGAGATGTATTGAGTATCTGGTTTTATGTGCTTCCCCAAGTACCATTTTTCTCACATCTCCAAACTTTGGTACCCAAATTCTTTCGGCTCTATACAGGGTTCCGTCTTCTCAAATATTAAGGTGTTTCTCCGATCCTTTGGGTATTTCATTCTTCAAATTCCCTTCTTTTACGACACCCTGCTGCGCCTCCTTTATTTGAGTAGTAAGGTTAGTACGAATAATTATATTCATAGCTTTTACCCGCATAGGTTCTCTGTCCTTTCTACTCAAAGCATCTGCTACCACATTCGCCTTCCCCGGATGGTAATGAATCTCGAAATCGTAATCATTCAATAACTCAATCCACCTACGCTGCCTCATGTTTAGTTGTTTCTGAATAAATATGTGTTGGAGACTTTTGTGATCGGTATATATAATACTTTTGACCCCATATAAGTAGTGCCTCTAAGTTTTTAATGCAAAAACAACCGCGCCTAATTCCAAATCATGCATCGTATAATTCTGCTCGTGAATCTTCAATTGTCTTGACGCATAAGCAATTACCTTCATTCGTTGCATTAATTCACAACCGAGACCTTGCTTTGAGGCGTCACAATATATCACAAAATCATCATTCCCTTCAGGCAATGACAATATAAATGCCGTAGTTAACTTTTTCTTCAACAATTGAAACGCTTTTTCTTGTTCATCCTTCCATTCAAATTTCTTCCCTTTATGCGTTAATGCAGTTAAGGGTTTTGCAATTTTGGAAAAATCTTGGATGAATCTTCTGTAGTAACCAGCTAATCCTAAAAATTGGCGTATATGTTTCGGAGTTTTCGGGTTTTCCCACTTTTCAACGGTTTCAATCTTTGCCGGATCCACCTGAATACCTTCTTTGTTCACTATGTGACCGAGGAATTGAACTACTTCCAACCAAAATGCACACTTTGAAAACTTAGCGTACATTTTTTATTTCCTCAACAACTCTAGCACTTTTCTCAAATGTTCTTCGTGCTCTTGATCATTCATTGAGTAGAAAAGTCTGTCATCGATGATGACAATGACAAATTTGTCAAGATATGACCCACACACTCGGTTCATGAGGTCCATGAACACAGCTGGTGCGTTAGTTAAATCAAACGGCATAACCATAAACTCGTAATGATCGTAACGCGTCCTAAAAGCAGTCTTCGGAATATCATCCTCCTTCACCCGCATTTGATGATATCCGGAATGTAAATCAATCTTCGAATAAACTGAACCTTGTAGTTGATCAAATAAGTCGTCGATTCTCGGTAGTGGGTAACGGTTCTTGATGGTAAGTTTGTTCAACTCTCGGTAGTCGATACACAACCTGAGTGTACCATCTTTCTTCTTGACAAACAAAACAGGAGCTCCCCATGGTGATGTGCTTGGTCGAATGAAACCACACTATAAGAGTTCTTGTAATTAGCTTTGGAGTTCCTTCATTTCACTGGGTGTGAGTCTGTATGGAGCACGAGCTATTGGTGCAGCTCCTGGTACGAGATCTATTTGAAATTCAACAGATCGGTGTGGAGGTAGTCCCGGTAATTCTTTCGGAAATACATCGGGAAATTCTTTTGCGACGGGAACATCATTGATGTTCTTTTCTTCGAGTTTGACTTCTTCGATGTGTTCTAGAACAGCATAGCAACCTTTTCTTATTAGTTTTTGTGCCTTCAAATTACTAATAAGATTTAGCTTCGCGTTGCTCTTTTCTCCGTACACCATTAAAGGTTTTCCTTTTTCTCTTACAATGCAAATCGTATTTTTGTAATATACGATTTCCGCTCTCTCCTTTTTCAACCAGTCCATGCCGATTATTACATCAAAACTCCCTAACTCTACTGGTATCAAATCAATCTTAAACGTTTTGCTAACCAGTTTAATTTCTCGATTCTAACATATCTTATCTGCTGTAATTAATTTACCGTTTGCTAATTCGAGTAAAAATTTATTATCCAAAGGCGTCAATGGACAATTTATTTTAGCACAAAAATCCTTACTCATATAGCTTCTATCCGCACCCGAATCAAATAAAACATAAGCAGATGTATTGTCAATAAGAAACGTACCCGTAACAAGCTCCGGGTCTTCCTGCGCTTCAACCGCATTAATGTTGAAGACTCTTCCTCAGCCATGCCCGTTATTATCCCCCTGATTTGGACACACATTTTTGTAATGGCCCTTATTCCTGCATCTGAAACAAGTAATGTCGGCATAACTTGTTCCGGCATTATTTGTTCCCTTAGCCATTGATCCGTAGATTTCGCACTTTGTCGCACCATGGCCCTTTCTTTTACACTTAGTACACACTGCTGTACAAAGCCCAGTCGGATGGTATCCTTCACACCTCTGACATGGTTTCTGCCTCTTGTTGTTATTGTTGGGATTGTTGTTATTACGGTTGTTATTATTGTTGAAACGGTTGTTGTAGTTGTTGCTGGGGTGGTTGTTGTTATTGCATTTGTTGTTGCAAAAATTGGTGCGATTGTAGTTGTGATTGTTGTGTTGATTGTTAAAATTGTGACCCTTGTCACTAGTCTCTTCCCACTTTCTTTTGATTTGTTTCGTGTTGGCTTCTTCGGCCGCCTGCTCTTTAACTTTTTTCTCAATCTGATTTATGATTTTATGAGCCATTCGACTCGCCTTTTGTATGGAGGCAGGCTCGTGTGAACTTATATCTTCTTGGATCCTTTCTGGTAACCCTTTTACAAATGCTTCAATTTTCTCCTCTTCATATTCGAACGCTCTTGGGCACAATAAACACAACTCCGTGAATCGTCGTTCGTATGTGGTAATATCGAATCCTTGTGTACGTAATCCCTTAAGCTCTACTTTTAGCTTATTGACCTCGCTTCTGGGACGATACTGCTCAGTCATCAGATGTTTGAATGCTGATCACGGTAGTGCGTAAGCAGCATCTTGTCCCACCTGCTCGAGATAGGTGTTCCAACATGTTAATGCAGCACCTGTGAAAGTATGTGTAGCGTACTTTACTTTATCTTCTTCAGTGCACTTACTTATGGCAAACACCGATTCGACCTTTTCGGTCCACCGTTTTAATCCGATTGGACCCTCGGTTCCATCGAATTCCAGAGGTTTACAGGCAATGAATTCTTTATAGGAGCATCCTACACGATTTCTTGTGGCGTTATTTACATTGCTAGATTCAGAGTTATTGTTGTTGTTTTACATTGCAGCATGTACTGCGGCTTCATTTGCTGCAAGGAAAACACAGAAGTCGTCCTCGCTCATGTTCAAATTCTGACGAGTCGTCGGTGCCATTTCCTTCAAAAATAGCCCAAAAGAATTAAGTTAATCGTATAGAATATTAAGAGTAGTCAATAGTATTTCGTAGCATAATATGAACTCATTTATAAAAGCTTTTTCTTCATAATAGCGTTTTATAGTTTTAATTCGGGTAGTACCTACCCGTTAAGTTTATACTTAGTAGCTAATATACCATTCAACTACTACAATTCTATATGAAAAAATGATTATAATAATATTTCGCATTCAAACTTTTATACAATATTTTACAAACTTACAATACCGCTATTATACATATAACATGAAATATAGCACACAATAACTTTGATACAAAATAGTTGTGAGAACAATTTCTAGTTTAACGCAAGTCGTTCAGCAAAGGCAATAAAGACACGTAATTCATAGGTCCAGAAACAAGTCATGCATTCTGGTTTTACTAAGACTACTTCCCATCCTTGGTCTTATGGAACATAATCGTTGTCGTCGTTGACAAGACAGCATGTTGTAACATCGTCGAAGGGACGAGGGTTTCGTAATGTCCAACAACCCCGTAATAATCTAAAAACCTTGTTTCTCACCCCAACTACTGAATTCGTCACTTGTGGGAAGGTTTTATTTAAAAGTTGAAATCCGATGTTCTTTTTCTCACTTTGGTGAGAAGCGAACATCACTAACCCGTAAGCATAACATGCTTCTTTATGTTGCATGTTAGCAGCTCTTTCTAAAGCTCGAAGTCCTATGTTGTAACAACCCAACCCGTAATCCATACGATAAATTTTTTTTTTATACAACACAATTTCACGCCAAATAACTATGTAACCCATTTCACGAGTTCCATTTAAAACGCACAACAATTAATTGTTTACAAAAGGCACGAAGGCCACGAATAAAGTTTAGTACAAGTTTGACCCATTACAAATGATAGTTTATAAACCAAACGACGTTCCGAGCATGGTTTGGGACTAAACTACCCAAAACTAGGCCAACTTCCAAAAGCTCCAACATAACAACAACAAGGGACACCTAGTGCCCAACGACCCCCTTGCCCTTGTCCGCGCCTGCATCTAAAAAGATAAACAACGAGAGGGGTAAGCAAAGCTTAGTGAGTAGAATAAATATATACATGCATATAAGACTTACCCACACGCATCCACGATATCATATAACGCACACAATCACATAACATCTCGATAAACAAGCTAGTATCATCAAATCGTACAACTAGCAACATTAATAGCATAGTAATCATAGCATTAATTGAAATGTTAACGTTAACAACTATAACCCATGGTTAACCCAATTCTTCACAGGGGAATGACTTCGCGAAACAAGTCATCGATGTTCATAACAACCGTTATCTCCCAAACACAGCTATGGTATACTAACCCCCGAGGTGTTCCAAAAATGGCTATGGCATCACCCCCAAGTGTTCCCAAAAACGGCTATGGCATCACTTGATCAACATGTGAGTAAAACACGGCTATTACTCACAATCATGTACACAAACACGGCTATGTGCACAATAACACGGATAATAACGTGGGAGTAAAACACGGCTATTACTCGCCACTATATGCACAAACACGGCTATGTGCATAAATATAAAACGTGGACAAAACGGCTATGTGTCACAACTATGGTCACAAAACGGCTATGTGACACCATTAATATGGTACGTAAATCATACACATACATATATAGATTTTCCACTCACCTTAAGTCCCTTGTGAAAGCTAACCGAGCTTGTAACTCTTCAATGTAACGTACCTATTACATTATGCATTTATTAACATACAATCTAGTTGAATTAAATGCTAACCTCTAACCCTTGAGCATTTAATTACCCTATCGCATTAAATGACTCAACTATACCAAAACCGCCCATAAATGACCATTCTTGTCATAAATCACTAAAAACTAGTGATTAGGGTCTATTAACATCAACTAACATAAACTTGGTGTATTTCATACCCATTTTACCCAATTAGTTCAACTTTGACTCATATGACCCATTTTGACACTTACACAATCAAACTTTGTCATACATGACCTATTCACAATCTCACCAACATTTAACAAGTGTATTTAATGCTTACAACACCATTAACACTTACAAACCCCATTTCATTAGACCAAACCCTAGATTATGGTAATTAATGTTTACTTTCAACAATCTAACCCAAAATCCACCCATTTAACCCTCAAATGGGTCACACAAATCTCATATGAACCAAACCCTAGCTTAACTAAATAAAACTCGAAACTTAAAGTTGAGACTTACCAAAACTATCCTCTTGTAGCTAATAGCAAGGAGAACAACTTTAATTCTTGCTTCTAGGATTGATTCACAAAACTCATTCTTCAAATCTCAAGTATAAACTAAGTGGATTTTAAGTTTTGAGAGGAATTTATGAAAGAAAATGGAAAAGAAATGAGAATATAGGATAAGTGGTTGATATTAAAAGCTCCAACCAGATCTACATGTAAAAAGACTAAATTACCCCTAAACCCTATTTAATTTGAGTAATATTCGGAATCAGAATTGCAGAAGTGTCGCGGCGCGGCTTCTTTGTCGCGGCGCGACATAAAGAAGGAAAAATGACCCTTCTTAACTCAAGTTCTGATCTGGATTTGCTTTGTTTACCGCGGCGCGATCCCTTTTGCCGCGGCGCGACGTTTGGCTTTTCCTGGTCACTACGAAAGTTTAACATAAAACAAAGGTTCAAACATATGTATATATATATATATATATATATATATATATATATATATATATATATATATATATATATACATATGCCCTTATACGACAATTAACACCGTAGCTCATTTAATCACATAACGAACAGGTTTTAAGCGTACTTTTGATTAAGTACGTACCTTTATACGCGCACGGGAAAACGGGGTGTTACAACTCTCCCCCACTTAAATCGGAGCGCGTCCTCGCGATCCAAGCCGCATGACACGAGGGAAGGTAAACCAACACGAATTCTTCGGGCTCCCAAGTAAACTCGAAACCTTTACTACGATGCCATTGGACCTTAAAGGTCCTCACCTCTTTGTTACGCAACATTTTTACCTTCTCATCGAGTATAGAAATCGGCTCTTCAACGTATTCTAACTTGTTGTTTAGCTCAATTTCATCTAAAGGCATCCATGAAGAATCATCCGCAAGATACTTTCGGAGATGGGAAACATGAAATGTATTATGGATCCCCGCTAGTTCTTCGGGTAATTCCAAACGATACGCGACTTCACCAACATGAGCTAAAACTTTAAACAGCCCAATAAACCGAGGAGCTAACTTTCCTCGTTTTCGAAACTGAATAATACCCTTCCATGGCGAAACCTTGAGCATCACCATATCACCTTCTTGGAATTCGATCAAACGTCTACGCTTATCGGCGTAAGACTTTTGCCTATCTTGTGCCTTTTTCAAATGTTCCCGAATCATAACGATTTTATCATTTGTCTCCAATACCAAGTCGGAGCTCCCGACTTCCCTTTGTCCCACTTCTCCCCAAAAAATCGGGGTTCGACACCTTCTACCATACAACATCTCATACGGTGGCATTCCAATACTAGAGTGAAAACTATTATTGTACGAGAATTCCACCAAAGGTAAATGTTCATCCCAACTACCACCGAAGTCAATGATACACGCACGTAACATATCCACCAATGTTTGATTCGTACGTTCGGTTTGACTGTCCGTTTGAGGATGGTACGCCGTACTCATATTTACCCTCGTACCCATATCTTCATGAAATTTCTTCCAAAATCGAGAAGTAAAACGCGTGTCCCGATCTGAAACGATAGACGCGGGAACGCCATGTCTCGATATCACCTCTTTAATGAACATCTTCACGAGTGCCTCCGACGAAATTGCTTCTTTAATAGGAAGAAACAACGCACTCTTCGTCAATCTATCGACAATCACCCAAATAGTGTCAAATTGGGTTCTTGCCGTTTTCGGCAACATGGTAATAAAATCCATGGTAATATGCTCCCACTTCCACATCGGAATTTCTAGCGGTTGCAACTTACCATACGGCTTTTGGTGTTTGGCTTTAACTTGCAAACACGTGACGCATTGTTCAACATACTTAACAACGTCGCGTTTCATGCCCGGCCACCAATAATCTTTCTTCAAATCATGGTACATCTTCGTCGCACCCGGATGTATGGAATACTTAGACTTGTGCGCCTCATCAAGAAGCACCTTTCAGAAATCACCCATCTTAGGCACCTACACTCTTTCTTGAAAAGACAATAAACCACGCGAACCCATCGTAATGAATTCCGATTGCCCCACAATTCGTTCCGCATGCTTGTTGTGAACGTAAGCCTCTATTTGAATCACACCAAGTTTTTCAAGAAAATCGTTAGTAATAATCATACGTAACAATCCCAATCGTAATGCCGGGTGGTGACTCTTTCGGCTTAACGCATCCGCGACCACATTCGCTTTGCCCGGATGATAAAGTATCTCACAATCATAGTCTTTCACCACATCCATCCATCTACGTTGACGATAATTCAAATCCCGTTGATCAAAAAGATGTTTCAAACTCTTGTGATCCGAATAAATCGTACACTTGACACCATACAAGTAATGGCGCCAAATTTTCAAAGCATGGACAACCGCCGCTAATTCGAGATCATGAGTTGGGTATCTCTTTTCATGTTCCTTTAATTGGCGAGAGGCGTAAGCGATGACTTTACCTCGTTGTATTAGAACACACCCGAGCCCATTCAAAGAAGCATCACAATAGACCATCATATCATCTACACCTTCCGGCAATACTAAGACTGGAGCTTTACACAATTTCTCTTTCAACAATTGAAAAGCGATTTCTTGCTCGTTCTCCCAATTGAATCTCGTATTCTTCCTTGTCAACTTAGTTAATGGCGAAGCAATCTTGGAAAAGTCTTGGATAAACCGACGATAATAACCGGCCAATCCGAGAAAACTTCGAATTTTCGTAGGCGTAGTCGGTCGTCCCCTATCCTTCACCATCTCTATCTTCCCCGAATCTACTTGAATACCATCCTTGTTCACAATATGGCCAAGGAATTGAACCTCCCTTAGACAAAATTCTCACTTTGAGAATTTAGCATACAACTTCTCTTTTCTCAACGTTTTCAATACTTCGCGCAAGTAGTGTTCATGTTCCGTCATGCTCTTAGAATAGACAAGAATATCGTCAATGAACACAATTACCGACTTGTCCAACATAGGTTGGCACACTCGGTTCATAAGATCTATGAATGCCGCCGGTGCATTCGTAAGACCAAAAGGCATAACCATAAATTCAAAATGCCCGTAACGCGTTCGAAAGGCCGTTTTCTCAATATCTTCCTCACGGACCCGCATTTGATGATAGCCGGACCGTAGGTCAATTTTAGAGAAATTTGTCGCACCTTGGAGTTGATCAAACAAATCGTCAATCCTAGGCAATGGATAACGATTCTTGATCGTCACTTTATTCAACTCCCGATAATCAATGCACATACGCATACTACCATCTTTCTTCTTCACGAACAAGACCGGAGCGCCCCAAGGCGAAGCACTCGGTCGAATAAAACCCTTCTCAAATAACTCTTGAATTTGATTCAACAATTCTTGCATTTCCGTCGGTGCTAAACGATAAGGAGTTTTAGCAATGGGAGTAGCTCCCGGAACCAACTCAATGCGAAATTCGACTTGTCTTTCCGCCGGAACACCCGGTAACTCATCCGGAAAAACAACTTCAAACTCACTCACCACCGGAATTTCACGAATGGGTGGTGGCTCATCACGAGTATCAACAACATGAGCAAGGAAAGCCATGCCACTGGTAACAACGAGACGACGTGCCCGTGCAAAAGTGCATATCGGCACCGGTCTCCTTTGTTTATCACCATGAATAATTAGCTCTCCCCCACTAGGGGTCTTTACACGAATAGATTTCTCATGGCATGCAATATTGGCTCTATAACGATCGAGCCAATCCATACCAACGACAATATCAAAATCGCCCAAGGTCATCGGAATGAGATCAATTTTAAAGTTCTCGGAACCAAACACCACATTACAATCTTTACACACATCAACTACTAGCGCCGTTTTGCCATCCGCTATTTCAACTTCTATCGGACGAATCAACTTCACTAGCAGTTTATTTAACTTAGGCACAAATCTTGGGGACACGAAAGACAAATTAGCACCACTATCAAAAAGTATCCGTGCCGGATTAGAGTTAACCATGAAAGTACCTGAGACGACTTCGTTGGATTGTTTGGCTTCATCATTCATCATCAAGTAGTTACGCCCCCTAGCCGACCCTGCCGCCTTTTCTAGCCTCTTTACTTGGTCGTTTGATAATTCGGGACATTCCGCCTTCCGGTGCCCCGTCTTTTGACAATTAAAGCACGTGACCGTCTTGATCAAACAATCACGAGCATAATGACCCGGCTTCCCACAACTATAACAAGTAGGCGTAAAAGTATTCGAACCACCCTTCTTCATACTTCCGACGCTTTCGGTCACACCCTTGCTCTTCTTGTTGGAGTAACTAGGCGCTCCAAATTTTCTTTTGCTCGACCCATAACTAACCGGAACCGGACTCGGAGCTTGTGCTTCAAACCCTTTTGCCACCGCCAAAAGCTTAGCGAAAGTTTCAACATGACCGATACTAATTTTACCCTTTAAATCATCTCTAAGGGTTGCATGAAAGTCTTCCATTAGTATTTGATCATTTCCCGCATACTCGGGACAAAAACGTGCCTTGGCAAGAAAGTTGGTTTTAAGAGTGTTTAGGTCCAAAGACCCTTGACGCATGTTCCTTAACTCGTTGTGCAATTTGGAAAGATCCGCTTGCGTACGATATTCAAGGAAAAACTCCTTCTTGAACTCCGCCCATGATAAACCTACAAAATCCGCATCACCCACCATATCAATCTTGCCATCGAGCCAATCCTTAGCATGGCCCCTTAACAAACTAGTAGCAAGCCTTGTTTTCTTTTCGGGAGGGCACTCGGTCGTGCGAAAACAACCTTCAACATCGGAAATCCAAGCCGCACTCTTCATGGGGTCGGGATTCCCGTGAAAGTGAGGAGGCTTAGTCACCAAGAAGTTCTTATAGCTAAACTCCAACTCGCCCACATTTTGAGGTCTAGGAAACCTCCTTTCAACTTCTTCTTTAACGGCATTAGTCATCCATTCTTGAATCATATCGAAAATTTGTTCCGAAACTGACTCTTTGAGAATTTGCTTAACCTTTCGAGAGAAAACCGAAACATAGTTTTCTAGAGCGGCCTCTATTTTGGTGGTCATCTCGTCCGTTTCCTCCACATGAGAAGGACCACCGTTGCCATTCGTATTCATTTCGTTTCTCGTCTTCATTCTAAAGATTAAAAATGGATTAGACATCACCAACAATTTAATACACATATATACCTATGCATATAACCGCACACACACCACATCTAGCTCGATACTTGTCGTACATCCTCGCTTAACTTGACTTGCAACCGTAATAGTGGTCGCGACTCCCTATTACGCTCACATGCCGTGCCATGCTCAGACGTATCACAACCATCTTGCTCGATGTTCAAAACAATAACACACGATTAGTAACATCATAACATAGCATAGTTGTCCACTTATGCATCAAAGAACTAATCAAACACCGCACTGACCCGTAATCCTACAAGTCCCGAATATAATTCCACAACGCAAAAGTCTAAGTCTAGGCGCCTATCTCAAGTCACCTAAATCCCTTAGACCATGCTCTGATACCACTTGTAACAACCCAACCCGTAATCCATACGATAAATTTTTTTTTTATACAACACAATTTCATGCCAAATAACTATGTAACCCATTTCACGAGTTCCATTTAAAACGCACAACAATTAATTGTTTACAAAAGGCACGAAGGCCACGAATAAAGTTTAGTACAAGTTTGACCCATTACAAATGATAGTTTATAAACCAAACGACGTTCCAAGCATGGTTTGGGACTAAACTACCCAAAACTAGGCCAACTTCCAAAAGATCCAACATAACAACAACAAGGGACACCTAGTGCCCAACGACCCCCTTGCCCTTGTCCGCGCCTGCATCTAAAAAGATAAACAACAAGAGGGGTAAGCAAAGCTTAGTGAGTAGAATAAATATATACATGCATATAAGACTTACCCACACGCATCCACGATATCATATAACGTACACAATCACATAACATCTCGATAAACAAGCTAGTATCATCAAATCGTATAACTAGCAACATTAATAGCATAGTAATCATAGCATTAATTGAAATGTTAACGTTAACAACTATAACCCATGGTTAACCCAATTCTTCACAGGGGAATGACTTCGCGAAACAAGTCATCGATGTTCATAACAACCGTTAGCTCCCAAACACGACTATGGTATACTAACCCCCGAGGTGTTCCAAAAATGGTTATGGCATCACCCCCAAGTGTTCCCAAAAACGGCTATGGCATCACTTGATCAACATGTGAGTAAAACACAGCTATTACTCACAATCATGTACACAAACACCGCTATGTGCACAATAACACGGATAATAACGTGGGAGTAAAACACGGCTATTACTCGCCACTATATGCACAAACACGGCTATGTGCATAAATATAAAACGTGGACAAAACGGCTATGTCTCACAACTATGGTCACAAAACGGCTATGTGACACCATTAATACGGCACGTAAATCATATACATACATATATAGATTTTCCACTCACCTCAAGTCCTTTGTGAAAGCTAACCGAGCTTGTAACTCTTCAATGTAACGTACCTATTACATTATGCATTTATTAACATACAATCTAGTTGAATTAAATGCTAACCTCTAACCCTTGAGCATTTAATTACCCTATCGCATTAAATGACTCAACTATACCAAAACCGCCCATAAATGACCATTCTTGTCATAAATCACTAAAAACTAGTGATTAGGGTTTATTAACATCAACTAACATAAACTTGGTGTATTTCATACCCATTTTACCCAATTAGTTCAACTTTGACTCATATGACCCATTTTGACACTTACACAATCAAACTTTGTCATACATGACCTATTCACAATCTCACCAACATTTAACAAGTGTATTTAATGCTTACAACACCATTAACACTTACAAACTCCATTTCATTAGACCAAACCCTAGATTATGGTAATTAGGGTTTCCTTTCAACAATCTAACCCAAAATCCACCCATTTAACCCTCAAATGGGTCACACAAATCCCATATGAACCAAACCCTAGCTTAACTAAATAAAACTCGAAACTTAAAGTTGAGACTTACCAAAACTATCCTCTTGTAGCTAATAGCAAGGAGAACAACTTTAATTCTTGCTTCTAGGATTGATTCACAAAACTCATTCTTCAAATCTCAAGTATAAACTAAGTGGATTTTAAGTTTTGAGAGGAATTTATGAAAGAAAATGGAAAAGAAATGAGAATATAGGATAAGTGGTTGATATTAAAAGCTCCAACCAGATCTACATGTAAAAAGACTAAATTACCCCTAAACCCTATTTAATTTGAGTAATATTCGGAATCAGAATTGCAGAAGTGCCGCGGCGCGGCTTCTTTGTCGCGGCGCGACATAAAGAAGGAAAAATGACCCTTCTTAACTCAAGTTCTGATCTGGATTTGCTTTGTTTACCGCGGCGCGATCCCTTTTGCCGCGGCGCGGCGTTTGCCTTTTCCTGGTCACTACGAAAGTTTAACATAAAACAAAGGTTCAAACATATATATATATATATATATATATATATACATATGCCCTTATACGACAATTAACACCGTAGCTCATTTAATCACATAACGAACAGGTTTTAAGCGTACTTTTGATTAAGTACGTACCTTTATACGCGCACGGGAAAACGGGGTGTTACATATGTTGGGATATGTTGAGTCAAAATAGGTTTTTAACCCGTAGCGTAAAATTGCATTTGAGTTCCCCGCATTTAACGCTTTAAAGAAAACACGGCGTAACTTACTGAAACGACCCGTCCATATTACTATAAACGTAGTACTTTATTCATTGGTCCCATAGCGAGGTATTTGACCTCTATATAATACGTTTTAGAAAATATTGCATTCGTTTCATAAAAAGCACACCATTATTATACATAATACGAGTTTCAAACATATGGGCGATTATTTACAAAATAATCCCCATGATACATCGATTTTCAAATATTACAAAGGTGACATAACAGTCGAATATAATACATGACCAAAGTTTTATTGAATGCAACCCTCTTTTAAACAAAAGCATGAGACTCCATGCAAAGCTTGCTCAGATAATGCGACAGCGGAAGACTTTCTTAAGGACCTGAGAATAAACATGCTTAAACAGTCAACACAAAGGTTGGTGAGATATATAGATTTAAAGCTAGCATCGATATAAATATAGACCACAAGATTTCATAGTTACAAATATTTCAATAAAGATATTCTATAAGTTGTTGAGCGCTTCGGTAACCATACTTAACTATAAATGTAGCATATTCCCTTTATTATGAAATCTCCCTACACTGTACCAAGTGTAGTAAAAACGAAGTACTATGCAACCGTTTAAGATACTAGAGCAACTAGCCCGGTTGGGGTTGTCAAACCCGATAGATCTATCAATAGGATTCGCGCTTACATGTTCTTACAACATGTAAATATTAGTTACCAAGAAATTAGGGAAGATATGCAAGGTGGTACAACTCAACGTAGAATATACTTTAAGTACTTGTGTCCATGGCGTAAAACATAAAATGCATGTATTCTCATCCCAAAATATTTTTAGAGTTTAAAGGGACTATATACTCACGGTAGTAAAAGTAAATTAATAATAAGTTTTCAACTTATTAAAAATATGGACGTCGTCCTTGGATTCACGAACCTATAATAATAATAATAATGATTCAGATAATAATACGACATATGAAAAAAAAAACAAGTTCATAGAATACTTATATAATAATTTTTAACATTTTATGTTGGTAGTCCAAAATAGTTCGAAAAGTCCATTAATCGGTTATATATATATATATATATATATATATATATATATATATATATATATATATATATATATATATATATATATATATATATATATATATATATATATAATCTTAGAATTACCCCACGGCGTATTGTGTACGTATTATCTTGCATCAATCCAGAGACGTATTGTATACTTATTTTCTTAGAATTAACTAAGACGTATTGTGTACGTATTGTCTTAGGATTTATCAAAACGTATTGTGCACGTATTGTCATGGAACGTACCAAGATTATTATATATATACAATCTCGGAATTAACTAAGATTATAATATTTTGTTAGACTAATGATAACATGTACAAATATATATAGGATATAAGAAAAGTTAACAAGGATATGGTTAATATAGTTTTTATAATATAAATTTCGTCCATACAACGTTAATTTTAGCAGATTTTGTTTTGCTCGCCAAATATTCATTACAACTCCGTTTAAAGTGAATCAAATTGATATGGATTCCTTAAGAAGTAAATATTACAAAACCAATTCAAAATGTTCATCCCAAGTAGTAATTTTTAGAGCTTTACCCTCTTTTTGTGTTGGTGGACAGATTTGGAAAAATCCCGGAATCCACCCAATATATGATTTTTGATAAAATACTTCCACTTTGTCTAAAATCATGAAAAAAATACTGGAAGTCTTATTTAAATATATTAACATATTTCCAAAGTCTTAGCCTCGAACTTAAAGTCTAAGATAGGTTTTTAATTCCCAACCCAAAACAGCCCGCTTTTTACCGAATGGAGATTAAAGGATATATGTTAAGTTTCAAGGTGTTCTTCATATGTACAAGTTATAAGTTCTTATATTAACTTAATATAACATCATAATACATATAAATAAGTGTTATTAGAGTTAAGTTAGAAAGATTAAACTAGTTTTTCAAACAAGTTTAGAATCAACTAAACTATGTTCTAGTTTATAAACTCTTATATAGATAGCTATAAACATATGAATTGAACAAGAGTTGAAGTAGAGTTTTTACCTCAAGTTTAGAATGTAAAGTTGCTGGAAAGAAGTAGTAGAACAAAACTTGAGAGAGTTCTTGCAAGTGTGTGTAAAAATGAGTTAGAAATGGTGCTTATTTATAGGCTTGAAAATTTGGTTTTTAGTGAAAATATCTAAGATAAGTTAAAATGTATTAAGTCATGGATGACATATTAAATTGATTAGGTCATGGATGACATATTACACAAATAATTGCAGATTTCTATTGGTATATACCAATAGTAAATACTTCTAGAAGCTGTGTATAATACGGGTAAAAAAATACCATATGAATGTGAGTAGAATTCTTGAGGAAATTGAACAGAAATACGAGTATAGCTATTCATTATATGTATTGGTATATTATAAAGTGTATTCAATACTTGTAAGGATGTATTTACACTCGTAATACATTGTATGTAAATACATTTTAATTTAAGTTAATTACGTCGTTTAAATAGTAACATATATATTGTTCAAAAACTCTTTAAATTAGTAGTATGAAAATATATATATAATACTTTGTTAATATACTTAATGAGATATTTAATTATCATATTTTCAAGTTAAATATATGTATATATACACATATATATAATTAATACAAGTTATGACGTTCGTGAATCGTAAGAATAAAAGGGTGGTCAACTGCTTATATAAAATTCTTTCTGGAGGTTCACGACTTATTAAAATTCATTGCTTATCATGTCAAAATTATTAAATCATATAAATAGTATAATCAAGTAGTCGGAAAAATCCGGGTCATCACAGTACCTACCCGTTAAAAAAATTTCGTCCCGAAATTTGAAGTAGTACCTATTTAATGGGCGGTGTTTGTAAATAGATGTGGATACTTCTGTTTCATCTGGTCCTCTCTTTCCCAAGTGAACTCGAGACCTCTTCGAGCATTCCAATGAACCCTAACTATAGGTATGTTGCTTTGCTTGAGCTGTTTGACTTCACGGTCCATGATTTCGACAGGATCTTCTATAAAATGCAGTTTCTCGTCGATTTGGATTTCTTCAAGAGGAAAAGTGAGGTCTTCTTTTGCAAGGCATTTCCTTAGGTTCGAGAGGTGAAAGGTATTGTGTACTCCAACAAGTTGTTGTGGTAGCTTAAGTCGATAAGCTACAAGTCCAATACGTTCGATGATCTTGAATGGTCCTACGTATCTTGGGTTCAATTTACCCCTCTTACCAAAGCGTATCACACCTTTCCAAGGTGACACCTTTAACATAACCATGTCATCAACCTGAAATTCTAACGGCTTCCTTAGAACATCAGCATAGCTCTTTTGACGAGTTTGGGCGGTCTTCAATCTCTCCTTGATTTGCACAATCTTATCAGTAGTCTCCTGTATGATCTCGGGACCAGTCAGTTGTCTGTCACATACTTCGTTCCAATAGATAGGGGATCTACACTTTCTTCCATAAAGTGCTTCAAATGGTGCAGCATTAATACTCGTATGATAACTGCTGTTATACGAGAATTCTGCCAATGGTAAATATTTATCCCATCCATTTCCGAAATCTATCACACATGCTCTAAGCATGTCTTCAAGAGTCTGAATGGTCCTTTCACTTTGCCCATCGGTCTGAGGATGATATGCAGTGCTCATATCCAGACGAGTCCCTAGAGCTTCATGTAGTGATTGCCAAAACCTTGGCGTAAACTGACTGTCGCGATTGGATATAATGGAGATATGTACTCCATGTCTTGAAACAACTTCCTTCATGTATAATCGTACCAATTTCTCCATCTTATCCATTTCCTTCATAGGTAGGAAATGTGCAGATTTGGTGAGACGATCGATAATTACTGATAAGGCTAAAAAGGAACATATATTTCATAGCATTATCCCCCAAGAAAGACAAGATTTTAGTTGCAATTGTTCCATTTTCAAGTGATATTCGTTTATATTAAATAAGTGCGAAGACAAAAGGCAGATTCGACAAATTGAAGACAAAAAGGTCCAAAAAGCTCAAAAGTACAAGATACAATTAAAAAGGTTCAAATTATTGATGAAGAACGTCTAAAAATGACAAGAGTACAAGTTACAAAATGCAAAGTACACGATATAAAATAGTACGCAAGGACGTTCGAAAATCCGGAACCGGGACATGAGTCAACTCTCAACGCTCGACGCAACGGTGTAAAAATTACGAGTCAACTATGCACAAGAATAAAATATAATATTTAAATAATTCATAATAAGAATAATATTAAATAATAAAAAGTTGTTAATTTAGCATAGTTCAGGGGTCGTAAATGAAAATTCAATTTCATATTTTGCCTATAAAAGGCGATGATTATCGATCAATTTAAAGGCATCCCTTTTTCTATCCTAAAAATCTATTATCAATATCAATATCTAAAAATCTCTATCATAATGTTAATGTAATAAGATATAACAATAATCTTAATTTTAATTTTAAATTATGATAATAATAAGATTTATGATAGAGATCGTTTGAGTGTGTAAGTCGAAATTCTGTCCGTGTAACGCTACGCTATTTTTAATCATTGTAAGTTATGTTCAACCTTTTTATATTAATGTCTCGTAGCTAAGTTATTATTATGCTTATTTAAAACGAAGTAATCATGATGTTGGGCTAATTACTAAAATTGGGT
Source organism: Rutidosis leptorrhynchoides (assembly GCF_046630445.1). NCBI lineage: Eukaryota > Viridiplantae > Streptophyta > Magnoliopsida > Asterales > Asteraceae > Rutidosis > Rutidosis leptorrhynchoides. The sequence goes on along the minus strand of NC_092336.1, from coordinate 137,863,416 downwards.
AATTGGGCTTTGTACCATAATTAAGGTTTGGGCAAAAGACCGACACTTGTGGAAATTGGACTATTGACTATTAATAGATGGGGGGTATTGTCTAATTGAGTGACAACTCATTGGAGTCTGTCGAACCTATCTTCAAATTAATTATCCTAATAATTAATAATGATTATGGTTGTCCTATTTAGTGACGTTCATATGGAATCTATTATAATCATTTAATTAATTATTCGGGTTGGGTAATTGATTATTCAAACTGATCAAGTGGGTAAATTAATATTCATATCTAATCAAAACAGGGGTAGATTACATACAGTGATAACTGGTGTAATTGTTGACAGAAGTGATAACTGCGTCACAGTTTAAATCCTTAATTAGTTGGAATATTTGACTTCGGGTATAAGGGTAATTTGACGAGGACACTCGCACTTTATATTTATGACCGATGGACTATTATGGATAAAAACCAGATAGGTATCAAATAAACCATGACAAAGGACAATTAACCCGAGTAACAATTAATTAAAATCAAAACGTCAAACATCATGATTACGGAAGTTTAAATAAGCATAATCCTTTTATTTCATATTCTATCGCAATTTTATTTATTGTTATTTTATTTATCGTCATTTATTTATTTTACGCACTTTAATTATTGTCATTTATCTTTACGCTTAAAAATATAAAATCGACAAACCGGTCATTAAAGGGTAAAAACCCCCCTTCTATAATAATATTACTACTTATATATATATATATATTTATATAAATATAGTTTTATAAAAATATAGTACGTAATCACTAGCTCCCTGTGGAACGAACCGGACTTACTAAAAACTACACTACTCTACGATTAGGTACACTGCCTATAGTGTTGTAGCAAGGTTTATGTATATCCCATCCGTAAATTAATAAAACTTGTGTCATATTTTGTAGTATTTCCTAGTAAAAATAATACTATTTCGTACCCTCACGCTACATCATCAAGTTTTTGGCGCCGCTGCCGGGGAGCGCTAAAACGCTATATTTTTAATTATAATATTATTGAAATAGAATATAATAATATAATAATATTGAAATAGAATATAATAATATAATAATATTTTAGAATCAAAATTTGATACGTAAAATTTTAAAAAGTCGTATTTATTAAATACTTCAGGGGTATATTATGTAACTTGTAATTAATAATTTCTATCATATCGCTTTCATGTGAATAGTAAATTAATTAATTTCTTTTTATTTACTATTCATGAATAGTAAATGAATTAAAAAAAAAGTTTTGAAAAAAAATAATAATTATAAAAAAATTATTAATTTGTAAAAAAATCGTTTTTAAAAAAAAACGTAAAAAAAAAAACGTAAAAAAAAAAAATGTAAAAAAAAAAAAAAACAAAAACGTAAAAAAAACGTAAAAAAAAAAAACGTAAAAAAAAAATTATTAAAAAAAAAAATTTATTTTTTTAAGATTTTGTCTATAAAAAAAAAATGTTTTTTTTAGTTTTATTACATTTAAATTTTTAGACTATAGTCGCAACTTTTAGTATTAAGTTTAGTTTTGCCATAGTTATTTTTACTTCTAGAATTTTTAGGCTTTGCCGTAAAATCCCTTAAGTGCTTATTCCTTAGACTAAGTTTTAGATGCTTTAGAATTTTACGACGCCGTTTTTCGCGCTACTTTCTTATTTTTATTTTTCGACGCCTATTTTTCGACCTTTTTAGACGCGTTTTTTTTTCTTTCTTATTTCTCGCTATTCTAGTTTTAGGATAAGATTTTTATTCTACTTCTTATCTAAATTTCTTAAAATTACGAAAATTTATTTTAAGTGGTTAAATTAATAGACATCAAAATTTTCTGGTTCGTAGTAATAGTTGGATTTGTACGTGGACCGGGTTATTGGAGCCAAACAGTACTCAATTATATTGAGACCAAACGAATCCTGCCCCTCTGCTGCATCTTTTGGCTATTCGAAACGTGGGCAAAATCAGAAAAGTCTATTAATTGGATAACTTATATAATTTTTCTTTCCTTTTAAAAACTAATAGGATATTCAGTAAATGCACCGAGTAAAACGTTCACCACCTTTCATAAGTTCACCACCTATAACTCGATCAAGACATCTAGCCAATATTGTCGCCGTTGATTTTTCTTTAGAATCATCATCCAGTCGACCAAGAACTCCAACTCAAATTTCCGATAATCCATCTTTTGAACCCGACCTCACAATTGAGAATCCGGAGAATATTCAGGGACAATTCCAAGATCCAGAACCACTAATCATTCCTCCTGAACTACAAACCATTAAATCAGAATCTTCTAGTGATTCGTATTCAACAAATTCAATTATGGAAAATCTGGAACCTCTAAGTATGGAAGATCGAATGAGAGCCACACGCACGGGCCAAGGTCACGCCATTATTAAGCCAGAAGTTAATGCGCCAGATTATGAAATCAAAGGACAAATTCTACACATGGTAACTAACCAATGCCAATTCAGTGGTGCACCGAATGAAGATCCTAACAAACACCTTCGTACGTTTAAAAGAATTTGTACACTATTCAAAATCCGAGAAGTGGAAGATGAGCAGATCTATCTCATGTTGTTTCCCTGGACTTTAAAGGGAGAAGCCAAAGATTGGTTAGAATCGTTACCTGAAGGGGCGATTGACACATGGGATGTTTTAGTTGAAAAATTTCTTAAACAATTCTTTCCGGCATCTAAAGCCGTGAGACTTCAAGGAGAAATTGTTACGTTCGCGCAAAAGCCAAATGAAACATTATATGAGGCGTGGACAAGATTCGGAAGGATGTTGAGAGGATGTCCTCAACACGGTTTAGACACTTATCAAATAGTACAAATATTCTACCAAGGTGTCAACGTTGCTACAAGAAAAGACATCGACATAACAGCTGGTGGTTCCATTATGAAGAAAACCGCAACTGAAGCTTACAAAATTATTGATAACACTGCTTCCCACTCTCATGAGTGGCATCAAGAAAAAGATATCTTTCGATCATCTAAAGCGGCTAGAGCCGATTCTAGCCATGACTTTGATTCCGTTTCCGCAAAAATAGATGCTTTCGAAAGACGAATGGAAAAGATGAATAAAGATATTCACGCAATACGAATCAGTTGTGAGCAATGCGGTGGACCACACTTATTGAAAGATTGTCACATTGAACTAACGATGGAACAACGTGAGAATGTTTCCTATATGAACCAAAGGCCGGCAAATAATTATCAAAATAATTATCAACCGCCAAGGCTAAACTTCAATCGAAATCAAAACATTCTTTATAATCCAAATGGACCAAACAATAATTCGTACAACCAACAAGGTCCGAATAACCAACCGACTCAAACCAACACTTTCAATCAACAAAGACCTGGCTTGTATAAACCACCACAACAAACTGAAGAGAAAAAGCCAAATCTAGAAGAAATAATGGCAAAGCTATTTGAATCTCAAACACAATTTATTACGTCTCAAACCCAAACAAATGATAGGTTTGATCAGTCATTAAGAACTCAACAAGCTTCCATTTTGAATCTAGAAAAACACGTAGGTACTCTTGCTAGCATGATGAGTGAGAGGGAACAAGGAAAGCTACCGAGTAATACTGAAGTAAATCCTCGGAATGAGAATGTTAACATGATATCAACAAATTCTGAAAAACCAATACCAGAAGATGGGAAAGTTTTAGATGTAAGTAACAATGAAGAAGTTACACCACCACCACCACCCGAGTATGTAAAGCCAGTGGTGGCACCATACAGACCACCCATCCCGTTTCCAAGAAAAGGAGTTGAGTATGAGCAAGTAATAGGTAATAAAGTTTGTGATACATCTGGAAAGAAGAAGAAGAAGAATAAAAAAGTGCAAGAAACAAAAACAGTAGAAGTAAACCCGGTGAAGACAGTTCCACCAAATCCTCCACCTAGGGTAGGTGATCCGGGTGAATTTATTGTTCCTTGTCTACTTAGTGACTGTGTCATGTATGATGCACTAGCAGATTTAGGTTCAAGTGTGAGTGTTATGCCTCTTTCATTATATAAGAGATTAGGTGTAGGTGAGTTAACTCCAACGGATATGAGTGTTCGACTCCTTGATCAAACCATTAAGCACCCAGTTGGAATTGCTGACAACCTACCCGTTCAAGTAGGTAATTTAACCTTTCTAGTCGAATTCATTGTCATTGACATAGAAGAGGACTCAAACGTTCCTCTAATTTTAGGTCGACCATTCTTAGCGTCCACCGGGGCGTTATTTGATGTAAGAAAGGGTAGAATGACACTTAGTAATGATGAGAAATCGATCACCTTTATGATTCGACAGTCTAAATATCCACAAACCAAAACCGTTGAACCGACAAAAACGATTGGTAAGAACCATGTTGTTTTACCAACTCCAACGGTAATGCTTAACAATAATAGAACGCCTAAGTGTGGGGAAAATGAAGTAACACCTAATGATGACTTGATAATAAAGAACCCCATAGTTGATACGAAATTAAATAACCCCGTTATTAACAGTTCAATGAAGAAACTTTTTAAACGGGTTATTGATGCTAAAAGTAAGGGAAACTTTAAGTTATATAACCGGTTAGTATCCAATCTGTTGCCTAAAGAAAAGGCGAAGCTAGTTGAATTTGTGGATATTACGGAAAAAGCTGGTCACTGGCTTAAAGCAAAAGTCACAGATATGCAAGTTGATTATGGACCAAGAGAAATTAACGATGAAGTTAATCACAATTTTGACACCACGGCTACCTAAGTGTGGGGAGATTCAAATGTTCTAAAAAGAAAATGCTATCTAGAGTTAGTTGTTCTGTTCTCGTGTAGTTCCGAGAATGGAACCCGATTGGTCTTTTCCGCTAGCAGACACTAAAGAACTAGTTTTCTCCCTCCATTCTGAATTTTTGTTTTGTAGGTTTTTTTTATGAAATTAATATGCATTTTAATTTAAGTTTTTAAAAAACAAAATTTACTTTAATTCATTAAGTTTAAAAAATGATTTCTAAAATTCGTCGTGAGTTAAAGACTAGGTCGTTGAGCCGAAATTGCTTTACCCGAGGGCGGGGCGACAAATTTTGTTATCATTTAATTTTATTGATCTAAAGTATGCAAAAAAAAAAAAAATTATATTAATTTTTGAACGTAGGGGTTATATACCAAACTTCAAAAATATGTATATATGTTTGTATTTTATGTTATGTACACAACAGGGTAAAACAGCGCACTTTCAAAGACTGTCATTAAGTTCAACAAAAAGCTACTAATTTTGATGACAAGGCGCAAAATATCAAATGTGATGTAAAATAATATGCTTACAAACTGGGTATTTTTAATCACTTTTCTACACTAATCACCCTCATGAATTTATAATTATAGTCTGATTTCATGCAAATGAGGGCATTGCATGATCTCAAGTGTGGGGAAGGGTTATAAATTCTCTCGGGTTTACACTTAGTTTATTTGCCAAATTTTGTGAAAATTTGAAAAATTTTCAATTAAATGAACTCAAAATCATGTTTATACATATTTATGAACGATGAAAACTAGGTGATAATACCGAAATTATCGTTACCTCGAAAAGGACATAAATTGAGAAACACCCTAAAACGCTTGAATTCATTTAAAATGAAATAGAAGAAAATAAAAAGGCAAAGAAAGAAACTAAGTGTGGGAAGAATGTACCAAGTTATTCAATTTAAAACATATATCACATATTTTTGTACAAGATTATTGCAGGTACTTTTGCTTTGGACGATACTAATCAGTTTTACCCGGTTTACTGTAATACATTTGAAAAAAAGATGGATCTACACGATGAATCAATTCCATCATTAAAAGGAAGTAAAGTCTTCCGAAAAAGACACGCGCTTCTTGATTTAGGTCATGAAGTTGTCGTCCAGACCAGCTGTAGGTTGACGAAAAATCTAGAAAAGTCATCACTAAAATCAGCAGGAAATCCACGGACCTCAGCATCAAACAGGGTCGCCAAGTGGTCAGATTTATCCTAACCATGAGAAGGATTTATCTCGTACAATGGGGAGGCACCGTGCAAATTAGCTTGATAAGACTAATGAATCAGATCCCCAGAAAAGGATAATCTCCTTAAAGATTAAAAATCAGCTTTTAAGACTGATAATACTCAATCCTAGAGATTGACCTTAAAGATTGAGAATTCAAACTCATGGAATTCGATGATATCTAAACTCGAGCATGAACGAGAAAATATTTTGATCAAAAATACAAACCGATTTGTTTTCTGAAAAACCATTTTCAATGCGTTCATTACCATTGAACGTAAAATCCTAAGAAATTCACCTGGAATTCATTAGGTCACCTGAACCAAATCGGGTGTCAACCGTAAGAACGGTGGTTGCATAGCATGGTCGGAGACAGGACCTTGTGCCAGACCGAAAAATTATAGGATGATCTTTACTATCGCTCCTACCAAGGATAGTTCTAGCATCCGACACGTTAATAAGACCATAATCATCTGTATGTCACGGGACATTGCCTTAACAGTTTCTTGTTCATCGCTTTCCTTTACAACCGGACGGTAGTTTACCGAAAGGTAATATACGGAACAAGTAAACTGGATGTGTGCTTTCCGATACCGGGATAGCAGTGGATTACACGAACCTAAAAGTTTTAGCCAAAATATTGATCCACAAATATATTTTGCAACACCGATGATGGATCAAATCAGAAAACTTATCTAGGGTAAAAGCTAGAATGAATTTTCAAAAGATCAAATGTTTTCATAAAGATCCAATTTCCTTAATGGATCTAAATTTTTATAGTCATGTGGGACTGTAAACCATATCGTTACTACCATTGTTTATACCGCCATATCAAAATCACTGATGTACAAAGTGTGAAGAATAAAGAAGTGATTCTAGTATTTCAAGACTATATTGCTTGAGGACAAGCAACGCTCAAGTGTGGGGATATTGATAAGGCTAAAAAGGAACATATATTTCATAGCATTATCCCCCAAGAAAGACAAGATTTTAGTTGCAATTGTTCCATTTTCAAGTGATATTCGTTTATATTAAATAAGTGCGAAGACAGAAGGCAGATTCGACAAATTGAAGACAAAAAGGTCCAAAAAGCTCAAAAGTACAAGATACAATTAAAAAGGTTCAAATTATTGATGAAGAACGTCTAAAAATGACAAGAGTACAAGTTACAAAACGCAAAGTACACGATATAAAATAGTACGCAAGGACGTTCGAAAATCCGGAACCGGGACATGAGTCAACTCTCAACGCTCGACGCAACGGTGTAAAAATTACGAGTCAACTATGCACAAGAATAAAATATAATATTTAAATAATTCATAATAAGAATAATATTAAATAATAAAAAGTTGTTAATTTAGCATAGTTCAGGGGTCGTAAATGAAAATTCAATTTCATATTTTGCCTATAAAAGGCGATGATTATCGATCAATTTAAAGGCATCCCTTTTTCTATCCTAAAAATCTATTATCAATATCAATATCTAAAAATCTCTATCATAATGTTAATGTAATAAGATATAACAATAATCTTAATTTTAATTTTAAATTATGATAATAATAAGATTTATGATAGAGATCGTTTGAGTGTGTAAGTCGAAATTCTGTCCGTGTAACGCTACGCTATTTTTAATCATTGTAAGTTATGTTCAACCTTTTTATATTAATGTCTCGTAGCTAAGTTATTATTATGCTTATTTAAAACGAAGTAATCATGATGTTGGGCTAATTACTAAAATTGGGTAATTGGGCTTTGTACCATAATTAAGGTTTGGGCAAAAGACCGACACTTGTGGAAATTGAACTATTGACTATTAATAGATGGGGGGTATTGTCTAATTGAGTGACAACTCATTGGAGTCTGTCGAACCTATCTTCAAATTAATTATCCTAATAATTAATAATGATTATGGTTGTCCTATTTAGTGACGTTCATATGGAATCTATTATAATCATTTAATTAATTATTCGGGTTGGGTAATTGATTATTCAAACTGATCAAGTGGGTAAATTAATATTCATATCTAATCAAAACAGGGGTAGATTACATACAGTGATAACTGGTGTAATTGTTGACAGAAGTGATAACTGCGTCACAGTTTAAATCCTTAATTAGTTGGAATATTTGACTTCGGGTATAAGGGTAATTTGACGAGGACACTCGCACTTTATATTTATGACCGATGGACTATTATGGATAAAAACCAGATAGGTATCAAATAAACCATGACAAAGGACAATTAACCCGAGTAACAATTAATTAAAATCAAAACGTCAAACATCATGATTACGGAAGTTTAAATAAGCATAATCCTTTTATTTCATATTCTATCGCAATTTTATTTATTGTTATTTTATTTATCGTCATTTATTTATTTTACGCACTTTAATTATTGTCATTTATCTTTACGCTTAAAAATATAAAATCGACAAACCGGTCATTAAACGGTAAAAACCCCCCTTTTATAATAATATTACTACTTATATATATATATATATATATATATATATATATTTATATAAATATAGTTTTATAAAAATATAGTACGTAATCACTAGCTCCCTGTGGAACGAACCGGACTTACTAAAAACTACACTACTCTACGATTAGGTACACTGCCTATAGTGTTGTAGCAAGGTTTATGTATATCCCATCCGTAAATTAATAAAACTTGTGTCATATTTTGTAGTATTTCCTAGTAAAAATAATACTATTTCGTACCCTCACGCTACATCATCAATTACCCAAATGGTGTCGTAACCCCATGCAGTCTTTGGTAGCTTCGCGATGAAATCCATAGTAATACATTCCCATTTCCATTCCGAGATTTCTAGTTGTTGAAGCAGACCTGACGGTTTCTGATGTTCCGCTTTGACTTTGGAGCAAGTCAAACATTCTCCGATGTACGTTGCAATATCAGCTTTCAAATTTGGCCACCAAAAGTGTGCTTTAAGATCTTGATACATCTTTCCAGCTCCGGGATGTATCGAGTATCTCATCTTATGTGCCTCATCCAAAACCAATTTTCTTAACCCTTTAAACTTCGGTACCCACAAGCGTCCAGTGAAGTATCGGGTTCCGTCTTCTTGTGTAACAAGCTATTTATCTAACCCTTTAAGCATCTCATTTCCAAAGTTTTCTTCAGAAAGAGCTCCTTGTTGAGCCTCCTTAATTTGTGTAGTGAGGTTCGTACGAATCTTCATATTCATTGCTCGTACTCGAATTGGCTCTCTTTCTTTCCTGCTTAAAGCGTCTGCTACTACATTTGCTTTCCCGGAATGATAGCGAATTTCACAATCATAGTCGTTTATCAGCTCGACCCACCTACGTTGCCTCATGTTCAGTTGTTTTTGGTTGAAGATATGTTGAAGGCTTTTATGATCGGTATACGCAGTACATTTAACCCCGTACAAGTAGTGTCTCCAAATCTTTAATGCAAACACCACTGCTCCCAATTCTAGATCATGAGTCGTATAATTTTGTTCATGAATCTTCAGTTGTCGGGATGCATATGCAATAACCTTCTTTCCTTGCATGAGGACACAACCAAAACCTTGTTGCGAAGCGTCATAATAAATTACAAAATCATCGTTCCCTTCAGGTAATGATAGAATAGGTGATGTAGTCAACTTCTTCTTCAATAATTGAAATGCGGCTTCCTGCTCAGAAGTCCATTCATACTTCTTCCCTTTGTGTGTTAATGCTGTTATTGGTTTGGCTATCCGGGAAAAATCTTGAATAAACCTTCTGTAATAGCCCGCAAGACCCAAAAATTGGCGTATTTGCGTTGGAGTCTTTGGGGTCTCCCACTTTTCAATGGCTTCAATCTTGGCTGGATCAACCTGAATTCCTTCACTGCTAACAATGTGACCAAGGAACTGTACTTCCTTCAGCCAAAAGGCGCAGTTGGAAAACTTTGTGTATAACTGTTCTTTCTTTAACAGTTCCAGCACCAATCTTAAATGTTGTTCATGTTCTGCTTCATTCTTAGAATAAATAAGAATGTCATCAATAAAGACAATAACAAACTTATCCAAATACGGACTGCATACCCGATTCATGAGGTCCATGAATACAGCTGGTGCATTTGTCAGCCCGAACGGCATGACTAAAAATTCATAATGACCGTAGCGTGTCCGAAATGCGGTTTTCGGAATATCTTCTTCTTTGACACGCAACTGATGATAACCCGATCTTAGATCAATTTTGGAGTAAACACGTGATCCCTGCAGCTGATCAAACAAGTCATAAATTCTCGGTAATGGGTAACGATTCTTGATAGTTAACTTGTTTAATTCGCGATGATCTATACACATTCGAAAGGATCCATCTTTCTTCTTAACGAATAAAATCGGAGCTCCCCATGGTGAAGTACTCGGTCGAATGAATCCACGATCCAGTAATTCTTATAACTGGCTTTGTAACTCTTTCATCTCAGACGGTGCAAGTCTGTATGGAGCATGAGCCACTGGTGAAGCTCCTGGTAGTAGATCTATTTGAAATTCTACAGATCTAAATGGAGGTAATCCTGGCAACTCTTCCGGAAAGACTTCAGGAAAATCTCTTGCCACAGGCACATCATTGATGCTCTTCTCTTTTTCTTTCATTTCGACTTTATTAACATGTGCTAGGATAGCATAGCACCCTTTCTTCAAGCACTTTTGGACTTTCAAGCAGCTAATGAGTTTTAGCTTTGAGTTACCCTTCTCTCCATAAATCATTACTTTCGTTTTATCCTTACGGGGAATGCGAATTGCCTTCTTGGCACACACAACTTCAACTCCTATTTTGGACATCCAGTCCATGCTGATTATTACATCAAAACTTCCTAATTCTACGAGTATCAAATCAATTTTAAACGTTTCTCCGGCTAAATTTATTTTAATCACGGCAAATTTTATCTGCTTTAATTAGTTTACCATTAGCTAACTCAATCATGTACTTAGCATTTAGAGGTAATGATGAATAATTCAATTTAGCGTAAAAGTCTCTACACATATAACTTCTATCGGCACCAGTATCAAATATAATAGATGCAGATAAGTCATTAATGGTAAACGTACCCGTAACAAGCTCCGGGTCTTCACACGCCTCTCTAGCATTAATAAAAAATGCTCTTCCCCGTGCAGGTCAGTTATTCTTCTCTGAATTTGGGCACTGGCTCTTAATATGACCCTGTTTCCCACACCCGTAACAAGTAACAGTAGCCAAGGCAGTTCTATTTGCATTGGTGGCAGGAGTCTTGGTGCCATTTGTATTTGTAACGGGAACCCAACAATCTTCAGCAAGATGACCCCTTCGATTACATTTGTTACACACCACATTACAAAAACCAGTGTGATGTTTGTGGCATCTGTTACATAAGAGATTTCGTCCTTTGTAACCTAAACTTGAACCACTACCCGTACCTTGCGTGGTTTCCTGTTTCTTGAGAGATTGTTGTTGGTGACCTCGATCACGGTTTCCATCCCACTTTCTTTTGTTATCCGATACCTTGGCATCGGTATTTGATGCGTTCTTATCCAAGATGATCTGATCCATTAGCTCGTTTGCCATGGTTATAGCTTCATGAATTGTCTTGGGTTTGGATGCTGTAACATTGGCCTTGATGTTATTTGGCAGACCATCTTTGTACAATTCAATCTTTCGCTCTTCCGTTGGTACCAATTCAGGACATAACAAGGCTAATTCCATGAATCGCCTGTTATAGTTGGTAAGTTCGGTTCTGACAACTTTCAGATTTCGTAACTCGGCTTCCATTTTTCTAACCTCATTCCTTGGGCAGTATTCATTGATTAGCATATTTTTCAACTCCTCCCAAGGAGTATCATATGTTTCATTGCCCTCTACAACTTTTACATATTTTTTCCACCATGTAAGTGCACCATCCTGTAATGTGCATGAAGCATACTTTGTCCTATCCCCTTCCGCACAACCACTGATTTTAAATACGGACTCGAGCTTTTCGAACCATCGGGTTAAACCGACTGGTCCTTCTGTTCCGCTGAATGATGAAGGTTTGCAACCTTGAAATGCTTTATATGTACATCCAACACGAGGGTTGGTGTTATTTGCTGATGCTCTTGCCGCTTCGACCCAAAGCATACTGTCGTTTACGCGTTGGTTGATAAGCTCCTCAATTTCTTGTTCCATCATTCGGTTTAATCGAGCCATGTTTCTTCAATAAACATATAAGATAATTAATCACATAGAATATTATAGATGTAGTGAGTAATTAATGGTACATCATGACATATTAATAATATTTGAACCAATTATTATAAAAGCATTTTCTTCTTATTAGCATTTTATAATTATTTCTAGGGTATTACCTACCCGTTAAAGTTCATACTTAATAGCTTAGTACAAAAATTAACTACTACAATCTAGATAATATTCTATTATGAAAAATTTAAAGTAAAATCACATAATCATTTCACGCTTATTCATGATATAACAATACAATACCAGTATTTCACATAGGTTTATTTTACATAATACATATGTAGGATAAAATAAAGCACACTACATAATATTATACATGGAGTGAAATGTTATCATAGCCGGAGGTGATTCAAAAACGATGGGGCCTTTTAGTTATTGGTGAATCAATTTGTTTAGGTGGAATGAGGGATAGACGCACAGTGTATTTTGTTGTTGGTAGTGGGTTAGAGGTACTTGGTATCTTGGTGGGATTATCAGGGAGATTTATATGGTAAGGGTGGTTTGATGGTAAAAGGTGTCAGTTCTCAAGCCCTACTACAATAGGAAGTTTAACATCCCTTATTGCGTTATTCCAATCTTGTTTAGAAATTTCTTTGACTTCCTCCTCCGTCTCCGGATCGTTTTCAGGTTCTTTCACTTCTGGTTCTTCTGGAATTTGTGAATCTTCCCAAAATGCATCCCACTCTAGGTCATCATCATCATCAGTTATATAGATAATTGATACATCTTTCTTCAAGTCATCGTGGTTATCAGATAAGTCAATGATTGGTACTTTTGCTGGAGATTCCTCTTCGGAGTCGCTGAATGTGATAATGAGATTGGTGCTAGAAATAGACATCTATCACACATTAACTACCACATTAGAAATATATCACATAATATTTATATGTTATAATATTCAATTTTTGACCAAAAATGATAAGCGATGGTTTTCAAAAACAAGTTTGGTCAAAGTCCAGACTCACTAATGCATCCTAACAAATATCGGTCAGACACACTAATGCAATTTCTGGTTCGCTAAGACCTCTGCTCTGATGCCAACTGAAACGACCCGTCCATATTACTATAAACGCAGTACGTTATTCATTGGTCACATAGCGAGGTATTTAACCTCTATATAATACGTTTTAGAAAATATTGCATTCGTTTCATAAAACACACACCATTATTATACATAATACGAGTTTCAAACATATGGGCGATTATTTACAAAATAATCCCCATGATACATCGATTTTCAAATATTACAAAGGTGACATAACAGTCGAATATAATACATGACCAAAGTTTTATTGAATGCAACCCTCTTTTAAACAAAAGCATGAGACTCCATGCAAAGCTTGCTCAGATAATGCGACAGCGGAAGACTTTCTTAAGGACCTGAGAATAAACATGCTTAAACAGTCAACACAAAGGTTGGTGAGATATATAGGTTTAAAGCTAGCATCGATATAAATATAGACCACAAGATTTCATAGTTACAAATATTTCAATAAAGATATTCTATAAGTTGTTGAGCGCTTCGGTAACCATACTTAACCATAAATGTAGCATATTCCCTTTATTATGAAATCTCCCTACACTGTACCAAGTGTAGTAAAAACGAAGTACTATGCAACCGTTTACGATACTAGAGCGACTAGCCCGGTTGGGGTTGTCAAACCCGATAGATCTATCAATAGAATTCGCGCTTACATGTTCTTACAACATGTAAATATTAGTTACCAAGCTATTAGGGAAGATATGCAAGGTGGTACAACTCAACGTAGAATATATTTTAAGTACTTGTGTCCATGGCGTAAAACATAAAATGCATGTATTCTCATCCCAAAATATTTTTAGAGTTTAAAAATGGGACTATATACTCACGGTAGTAAAAGTATATTAATAATAAGTTTTCAACTTATTAAAAATATGGCCGTCGTCCTTGGATTCACGAACCTATAATAATAATAATGATTCAGATAATAATACGACATATGAAAAAAAACTAGTTCATAGAATACTTATATAATAATTTTTAACATTTTATGTTGGTAGTCCAAAATAGTTCGAAAAGTCCATTAATCGGTATATATATATATATAATCTTAGAATTACCCCACGGTGTATTGTGTACGTATTGTCTTGCATCAATCCAGAGATGTATTGTATACTTATTGTCTTAGAATTAACTAAGACGTATTGTGTACGTATTGTCTTAGGATTTATCAAAACGTATTGTGCACGTATTGTCATGGAACGTACCAAGATTATTATATAAATACAATCTCGGAATTAACCAAGATTATAATATTTTATTATACTAATAATAACATGTACAAATATATATAGGATATAAGAAAAGTTAACAAGGATATGGTTAATATAGTTTTTATAATATAAATTTTGTCCATACAACGTTAATTTTAGCAGATTTTGTTTTGCTCGCCAAATATTCATTACAACTCCGTTTAAAGTGAATCAAATTGCTATGGATTCCTTAAGAAGTAAATCTTACAAAACCAATTCGAAAAGTTCATCCCAAGTAGTAATTTTTAGAGTTTTACCCTCTTTTTGTGTTGGTGGACAGATTTGGAAAAATCCCGGCATCCACCCAATATATGATTTTTGATAAAATACTTCCACTTTGTCTAAAATCATGAAAAAAATACTGGAAGTATTATTTATATATATTAACATATTTCCAAAGTCTTAGCCTTGAACTCAAAGTCTAAGATTGGTTTTTAATTCCCAACCCAAAACAGCCTGCTTTTTACCGAATGGAGATTAAAGGATATATGTTAAGTTTCAAGGTGTTCTTCATATGTACAAGTTATAATTTCTTATATTAACTTAATATAACATCATAATACATATAAATAAGTGTTATTATAGTTAAGTTAGAAAGATTAAATTAGTTTTTCAAACAAGTTTAGAATCAACTAAACTATGTTCTAGTTTATAAACTCTTATATAGATAGCTATAAACATATGAATTGAACAAGAGTTGAAGTAGAGTTTTTACCTCAAGTTTAGAATGTAAAGTTGCTGGAAAGAAGTAGTAGAACAAAACTTGAGAGAGTTCTTGCAAGTGTGTGTAAAAATGAGTTAGAAATGGTTATTATTTATAGGCTTGAAAATTTGGTTTTTAGTGAAAATATCTAAGATAAGTTAAAATGTATTAAGTCATGGATGACATATTAAATTGATTAGGTCATGGATGACATATTACACAAATAATTGCAGATTTCTATTGGTATATACCAATAGTAAATACTTCTAAAAGCTGTGTATAATACGGGTAAAAAAATACCGTATGAATGCAAGTAGGATTCTTGAGGAAATTGAACGGAAATATGAGTATAGCTATCCTTTATATGTATTGGTATATTATAAAATGTATTCAATACTTGTAAGGATGTATTTACTGAAATGTCCCGTTCTTATTGATTAAAAACGTTCCATATTAATTGATTTCGTTGCGAGGTTTTGACCTCTATATGAGACGTTTTTCAAAGACTGCATTCATTTTTAAAACAAACCATAACCTTTATTTCATAAATAAAGGTTTAAAAAGCTTTACGTAGATTATCAAATAATGATAATCTAAAATATCCTGTTTACACACGACCATTACATAATGGTTTACAATACAAATATGTTACATCGAAATCAGTTTCTTGAATGCAGTTTTTACACAGTATCATACAAACATGGACTCCAAATCTTGTCCTTATTTTAGTATGCAACAGCGGAAGCTCTTAGTATTCACCTGAGAATAAACATGCTTTAAACGTCAACAAAAATGTTGGTGAGTTATAGGTTTAACCTATATATATCAAATTGTAACAATAGACCACAAGATTTCATATTTCAATATACATCCCATACATAGAGATAAAAATCATTCATATGGTGAACACCTGGTAACCGACATTAACAAGATGCATATATAAGAATATCCCCATCATTCCGGGACACCCTTCGGATATGATATAAATTTCGAAGTACTAAAGCATCCGGTACTTTGGATGGGGTTTGTTAGGCCCAATAGATCTATCTTTAGGATTCGCGTCAATTAGGGTGTCTGTTCCCAAATTCTTAGATTACCAGACTTAATAAAAAGAGGCATATTCGATTTCAATAATTCAACCATAGAATGTAGTTTCACGTACTTGTGTCTATTTTGTAAATCATTTATAAAACCTGCATGTATTCTCATCCCAAAAATATTAGATTTTAAAAGTGGGACTATAACTCACTTTCACAGATTTTTACTTCGTCGAGAAGTAAGACTTGGCCACTGTTGATTCACGAACCTATAACAATATATACATATATATTAAAGTATGTTCAAAATATATTTACAACACTTTTAATATATTTTGATGTTTTAAGTTTATTAAGTCAGCTGTCCTCGTTAGTAACCTACAACTAGTTGTCCACAGTTAGATGTACAGAAATAAATCGATAAATATTATCTTGAATCAATCCACGACCCAGTGTATACGTATCTCAGTATTGATCACAACTCAAACTATATATATTTTGGAATCAACCTCAACCCTGTATAGCTAACTCCAACATTCACATATAGAGTGTCTATGGTTGTTCCGAAATATATATAGATGTGTCGACATGATAGGTCGAAACATTGTATACGTGTCTATGGTATCTCAAGATTACATAATATACAATACAAGTTGATTAAGTTATGGTTGGAGTAGATTTGTTACCAATTTTCACGTAGCTAAAATGAGAAAAATTATCCTATCTTGTTTTACCCATAACTTCTTCATTTTAAATCCGTTTTGAGTGAATCAAATTGCTATGGTTTCATATTGAACTCTATTTTATGAATCTAAACAGAAAAGTATAGGTTTATAGTCGGAAAAATAAGTTACAAGTCGTTTTTGTAAAGGTAGTCATTTCAGTCGAAAGAACGACGTCTAGATGACCATTTTAGAAAACATACTTCCACTTTGAGTTTAACCATAATTTTTGGATATAGTTTCATGTTCATAATAAAAATCATTTTCTCAGAATAACAACTTTTAAATCAAAGTTTATCATAGTTTTTAATTAACTAACCCAAAACAGCCCGCGGTGTTACTACGACGGCGTAAATCCGGTTTTACGGTGTTTTTCGTGTTTCCAGGTTTTAAATCATTAAGTTAGAATATCATATAGATATAGAACATGTGTGTAGTTAATTTTAAAAGTCAAGTTAGAAGGATTAACTTTTGTTTGCGAACAAGTTTAGAATTAACTAAACTATGTTCTAGTGATTACGAGTTTAAACCTTCGAATAAGATAGTTTTATATATATAAATCGAATGATGTTATGAACATCATTACTACCTCAAGTTTAGTAGGTAAACCTACTGTAAGTGACAAGAAATGATCTAGATTTAAAGGATCTTGGATGGCTTGAAAGTTCTTGAAGTAGGATTATGACACAAAAACAAGTTCAAGTAAGATTTTTACTCGAATTAAGATAGTTTATAGTTATAGAAATTGAATCAAAGTTTGAATATGAATATTACCTTGAATAAGAAAGATAACCTACTGTATATAACAAAGGTTTCTTGATCTTAGATGATTACTTGGAATGGATTAGAAAGCTTGGAAGTAAATTAGTAAACTTGAAGGGATTTTTGAAGTGTTCTTGAAGTGTTCTTCCTATGATGATTATAGCTTGATTCTTGAAGTGATTTTTGATGAAGATGATGATTAAATACTGGAAAAATACGTTCATAATAGTGTGGGTGTGTTGAGAGAGAATTAGAAAGAGAATTGGAAGTGAAATGGAGTGAATGATGAGTGGTAATTGGTGAGTGGTGAGTGGGGTTAAAAGGAGTTCTAGTTAGTTGACTAGCTCATGGTAGAAGTTAAAATTGATTAGTCATATATGACATAATCAAGAGTGGAATCCCATGCAAGTTCCTATTGGTATATACCCATAGTAAGTACGTTTTGAAGCTGTGTATAATACGGGTAAGAATACGACTAGAATTCTTGATGAAAGAAAAGAATGGGAAAGTAACTGTAACCATTTTCGTTAAGTATGAGTGTTTTGATATATGTCTTGAAGTCTTCCAAAAGTATTTTAATACATCTAAATACACTACATGTATATACATTTTAACTGAGTCGTTAAGTCATCGTTTGTCGTTACATGTAAATGTTGTTTTGAAACCTTTAAGTTAACGATCTCAATTAATGTTGTTAACCCATTGTTTATTATATCTAATGAGATGTTAAATTATTATATTATCATGATATTATGATATATTAATATATCTTAATATGATATATATACATTTAAATGTCGTTACAACGATAATCGTTACATATATGTCTCGTTTCAAAATCCTTAAGTTAGTAGTCTTGTTTATATGTATATAACTCATTGTTAATATACTTATGGAGATACTTACTTATCATAATCTCATGTTAACCATATGTATATCCATATATATATCGTCATGTCATTTTTACAAGTTTTAACGTTCGTGAATCGCCGGTCAACTTGGGTGGTCAATTGTCTATATGAAACATATTTCAATTAATCAAGCCTTAACAAGTTTGATTGCTTAACATGTTGGAAACATTTAATCATGTAAATATAAATCTCAATTAATATATATAAACATGGAAAAGTTCGGGTCACTACATTTACACTCGTAATACATTGTATGTAAATACATTTTAATTTAAGTTAATTACGTCGTTTAAATAGTAACATATATATTGTTCAAAAACTCTTTAAATTAGTAGTATGAAAATATATATATAATACTTTGTTAATATACTTAATGAGATATTTAATTATCATATTTTCAAGTTAAATATATCTATATATACACATATATATAATTAATACAAGTTATGACGTTCGTGAATCGTAGGAATAAAAGGGTGGTCACCTGCTTATATAAAATTCTTTCTGGAGGTTCAAGACTTATTAAAATTCATTGCTTATCATGTCGAAATTATTAAATCATATAAATAGTATAATAAAGTAGTTGGAAAAATCCGGGTCATCACACTTACGGTCTCCCCAATGTGATATACCCCATCTTTCAAATGAAAGCCTTTTATAAACTAAGGCATGCCTGGAACGTTCATCAAATGCTCTACACACTAATTTCGTCGTAAATAATTGTGCCGACGAATTCTGACCGACCTTTGACAAGATTTCATCAATCATGTCCCCGGGTAGGTCTTTTAAAATTTTTGGTTTGTCTATCCTTAACATCCATTTTTGTTTTTATATTGTAAAAATAGACGAGGGTTAGATTTGTAAAAGATAATTATCAAATAATACAAGCAATTTTCACATATAATAAGAAAAGTACAAGCACACTTATTTTACATATTTTACACCTCATGATTACAACTCTTTATTCCGACTCACTAGTTTCTTCCTCTTCGGACCTGTTTCATTTTGCTAACTTTCTAGGGATATATGGTGCTCCCCTAATACGAGCCATTCTTTTCACAAATGGTCTAGAAAAATCTAGTAGCTTAGAGGTCCTCGGGTTATTGTTAAAACTTAAGAAATACGGGTGTTGACGATACATATATAGTTCATCGGGGTTGAAATCAAGTTTCTCTATTTTAATGCCCTTTCCCTTATTATTTTCTTTTGCTTTTTCAAATTGGGTTGAGGTAATTTCTATAACATCATCGGAATCCTCGTCGGGATCCGATTCATCGAAAAATTGGTATTCTTCCCAATATTTTGCTTCCTCGGCAGAAACATCATTGACCATTATTAATTTTGGTCCATTAGTTGAGGGTTTTCTTTTATTTGTCTGTTTTTCAGTGGTTCCTAAAATTTCCCCCTCCGGAACCTCTTCTTCCGGTTCCTCTTCTTCCAGTTCCTCTTCGGGAATTTGTGAATCTTCCCAAAATATATTCGACTCTTCATTATTATTAGGTGAGTCGATGGGATATGTACTAGAGGTAGACATCTAACACACAATATCAAACACGTTAAGAGATTAATATATCACATAATATTTACATGTTAACAATATATAGTTTTCAACAAAAATGTTAAGCAATCGTTTTTCAAGTAAACACGGTCGAAGACCAGACTCACTAATGCATCCTAACGAACTCGATAAGACACACTAATACAAATTTTTGATTCTCTAAGACCAACGCTCCGATACCAACTGAAATGTCCCGTTCATATTGATTATATACGTTCCATATTAATTGATTTCGTCGCGAGGTTTTGACCTCTATATGAGACGTTTATCAAAGACTGAATTCATTTTTAAAACAACCATAACCTTTATTTTATCGATAAAGGTTTAAAAAGCATTACATAGATTATCAAATAATGATAATCTAAAATATACCATTTACACACGACCATTACATAATGGTTTACAATAAGAATATATTACATCAAAAATAAGTTTCTTGAATGCAGTTTTTACACAATATCATACAAGCATTGACTCCAAATCTTGTCCTTATTTTAGTATGCAACAACGGAAGCTCTTAATAATCAACTGAGAATAAACATGCTTAAAACGTCAACAAAAATGTTGGTGAGTTATAGGTTTAACCTATATATTATCAAATCATAATAATAGACCACAAGATTTCATTTTTATAACACATCTCATATCAGGCATTTTGCAAACTGCATAGAGATAAAAATCATTCATATGTTGAACACCTGGTAACCGACGTTAACCTATTGCATAGAATATCCCCAAAACAGTACCTCTCGTCTGTATAATAATCTCGAAGTACTAAACCATCCATAACATGAATGGGGGTTGTTAAGCCCAATAGATCTATCTTTAGAATTCGCGTCAATTAGGGGCCATTTCCCTAATTCTTAGGTTACCAGACTTGAAGGGCGATATTCGGTTTAATAATCCAACCATAGAATGTAGTTTTGCGTACTTGTGTCTATTTTGTAAAACATTTATAAAGCTGCATGTATTCTCATCCCAAAAAAAAAATATTAGATTTTAAAAAAATGGGACTATAACTCACTTTCACAGATTTTTACTTTGCCGGAAGTAAGACTTGGCCACTAGTCAATTCACGAACCTATAACAAATGTGTACATATATATCAAAGTATGATCAAAATATAGTCACAACATTTTTTATTACGTTTTTATGATTTAAGTTTGTTAAGTTAGCAGTCCTCGTTAGTAATCTACAACTAGTTGTCCACAGTTAGATGTACAGAAATAAATCAATATATATTATCTTGAATCAATTCATGACCCAGTGTATACACATCTCAGGCTAGATCACAACTCAAAGTATATATATATTTGGAATCAACCTCAACCCTGTATAGCTAACTCAAACATTACTGCATATAGAGTGTCTATGGTTGTTCCAAATAATATATATAGATGGGTCGATATGATATGTCAAAACATTGTATACGTGTCTATGGTATCCCAAGATTACATAATATGTATAATACAATATAAATTAGTTAGGATATGTTTAGTCTAGATTTGTTACAAAATTTTGGTAGCTAAAACTAGCAAGTTTATCCAATTTTGTTTTACCCGTCATTTCTTCGTTTCAAATCCGTTTTGAGTGATTCAAGTTACTATGGCTTCATAATGAACTAAAATTTATGAAACTAAACAGAAAAAGTATAAGTTTATAGTCGGAAATACAGGTTACAAGTTATTTTTTAAAAGAGGTAGTCATTTCCGTTGAAAAAATGACATCTTGATGACCATTTTGAAAAACATACTTCCACTTTGTGTTTAACCATGATTTTTGGATATAGTATCATGTTCATATGTAATATCATTTTTCCAGAAAACAAACTTCCAATTCAAAGATTAAGATACTTTTTTTTAACCCAAAACATCCCCCAATTTCACTACGACGGCGTATGTCCGGTTTTACGGTGTTCTTCGTGTTTCCAGGTTTTAAATCATTAAGTTAGCATATCATATAGATATAGAACATGTGTTTAGTTGATTTTAAAAGTCAAGTTAGAAAGATTAACTTTATTTGCGAACAAGTTTAGAATTAACTAAACTATGTTCTAGTGATTACAAGTTTAAATCTTCGAATAAGATAGCTTTATATGTATGAATCGAATGATGTTATAAATAGCATTACTACCTTAAGTTTAGTAGGTAAACCTACTAGAAGTGACAAGAAATGATCTAGCTTCAAAAGTTTCTTGGATGGCTTGAAAGTTCTTGAAGTAGACTCATGACACGAAAACAAGTTCAAGTAAGATTTCTGCTCGAATTAAGATTGTTATAGTTATAGAAATTGAATCAAAGTTTTAATATGAGTATTACCTTGAATTAGAGAGATAACCTACTATAAGTATCAAAGGTTTTTTGATCTTGAATGATTACTTGGAATGGATTAGAAAGCTTGGAAGTAATCTTGCAAACTTGAAAGTGTTCTTGGTTTTATGAAACTAGAACTTATAGAATATATGAAGAACACTTAGAACTTGAAGATAGAACTTGAGAGAGATCAATTAGATGAATAAAATTGAAGAATGAAAGTGTTTGTAGGTGTTTTTGGTCGTTGGTATATGGATTAGATATAAAGGATGTGTAAGTTTGTTTTCATGTAAATAATTCATGAATGATTTATAATATTTTTTGTAATTTTGTGAGATATTTCATGATAATTTCCAAATGATGGTTCCCACATGTTTAATGACTCACGTGGGCTGCTAAGGAGCTGATCATTGAAGTGTATATACCAATAATATATACATCTAGAAGCTGTGTATTGTACGAGTACGAATACGGGTGCATACGAGTAGAATTGTTGATGAAAATGAATGAGGATGTAATTGTAAGCATTTTTGTTAAGTAGAAGTACATTGATATGTGTCTTGAAGTCTTTCAAAAGTGTACTAATATGTACTAATACATCTAAATACACTACATATATATACATTTTAACTAAGTCGTTAAGTCATCGTTAGTCGTTACATGTAAGTGTTGTTTTGAAACCTTTAAGTTAACGATCTTGTTAAATGTAATTAATTCATTGTTATTATACTTAAATGAGATGTTAAATTGTTATGTTAACATGATAACATGGTGTATGAATATATCTTAACATCATATATATACGTTAAAATACTATTACAACGATAATCGTTACGTATATATATTGTTTCGAAATTCTTAAGTTAGTAGTCTTGTTTTACATATGTAGTTCATTATTAATATACTTAATGATATATATAATTATCATTTTATCATGTTAAATATAGTGTAACAATATCTTAATATGATACATATGTATTAGTAAGACGTTGTTATAACGATAATCATTATATATATATCGTTTCGAGTTTCTTAACTTAGTAGTCTCATTTTTATGTATATAACTCATTGTTAATATACCTAGTGATATACTTACTTATCATAATATCATGTTAACTATATATATATATATATATATATATATATATATATATATATATATATATATATATATATATATATATATATATATATATATCATATAGTTTTTACAAGTTTTAACGTTCGTGAATCGTCGGTCAACTTGGGTGGTCAATTGTCTACATGACACTCATTTCAAATAATCAAGTCTTAACAAGTTTGATTGCTTAACATTTTAGAAACATTTAGTCATGTAAATATCAATTTCATTTAATATATATAAACATGAAAAAGTTCGGGTCACTACACATAGGACTAATTGAACAACTTTGACCGACTGTGTTTACCGATATTGATACAACCTATTTGTTTAAATCAAGATTATCATTCGTTCTTTGCACACGTTTACTTTGTGAAGTACCTATATACCCGTGCACTCAAGGTGAGATCATAGTCCCACCTTTTCAGCAACTTTTACGCTTTAAACTATGGGATGAGAAACATATACGTATCATACTTTTATACTTTGAACACAAGTATGAAAACAAACATTCCACGTGCGAGTTTGAACAAAAAGCCTCAATTCAATTATCATTAGTTACACTTGCAGGGTGTAAACGTGAACTTATGTTATGTGATCACATGGGCTTGACGAGCCCTCATTCGGACGGTTCGCTACCGTTAGCGGATGAAATATATTTTCGAGTATAGTGTATGTTATAACACTACGTAACAGGGTACAAAACAGTTAAGTCTTGATAATTGGGTGCTCCACAAACATACAACAACTTTGGAATGCAAACGATTTAGATAATCAACTTATACAAACTCTTGTGGTTCAAAAACAACAATTACTATTACACCTATGATTCCACCAACGTTTTTGTTGACATTTTTCTGTACGTTTTCTCAAGTCCTTGATCGCTAAGTGATACATGCTTCCGCACTATTTTTGATAATTGCTTGGATGTCGAGTATACATGCATACATGGAACGTCTTTTGGGTTTACTTTAAATTGTGTCGCATAGGTTTCATTTGTATTTAATACGTTGTAACATGATTAGTCTTTGAAATACTTTGTAAACCTTGAAACATCTTTATATTTGAAATGAATGCGACATATTTTTGGTCAAACATTGTTTTAAAGACTTATGACCACGTAACGGGACCTAAGTGGATGGCGCCGTCAATGACGATTTTGTCGGGTCACCACATGTTGCCTCTTAGAGGGATTACCAAATTTGTGCTGCCTCTTCATCATTTTCTTGTGATGCTACTTCAGCACTTTCTTGTGTTGCCTCTTCAACACTTTTTTGTGTTGCCTAGGACTTTCTTGTGCTGCCTCTAATGGCTTTTCTTGTGTTGCCTCTTAAGAGGTAGCACTAAACACTTAGCAAAATTCCAGCTGACTAAGAAGACATAGCACTGAAAACACTTCATCAAATTTTAGCTGACTATAACGACTCTCATTTTTCCATTCTATATTTCTCATTTTTCCATTCTATACTTTTCCTTATTAAATGCCCAATAAAACAATTAAACTTAATAATTAAACTTTAATCGATAAAAATTAAGCGTTAAGAATTATAAAATACGATAATTCACTTTGTACAAGTTAATAAAAATAATAAGTTAATAAACTTTTGTGAGTAAATAAATAACTATAAAGACTTCTGTAATTAAAATAAATAAACTTGGATAATTAAGGGTTTATTAAGCTAAATTAAAATACAAGGACTTAAGTGAAAATATTAAAACCCTAGCCCAAAAAACCCTAGCCGATTTGGAAGGGCAAAATTACCCTTCTACCACTCCAAATTTTCGGCCCAAATCACACTCCTAACCCCTTCTCCAAGTCTAACTTGTTCCCTAAGTAATTCCTTATAAAACCCTAATTCTAGAATAATCCTAACACCCCTATAAATAGAGACCTGGCCTAACTCATTCCATGTACCAAATCACAATTACATCTCTCTCCAAAATCTCTCCCCTCTCTCTCTAAATTTCGGCCAAAACCGAAATCCCCCACCACCCATCGAAATCCTTGAGGGTTTCCAAGTAATCTTCAAGTGTTCTTCGCGTTCTTCGTGATCTTCAAGAATCTTCAAGGTGTTCTTCAAGATATTCAAGGCTTTGATCTTCTATCTTCATCAAGTTCTTCTTTTCTTTGTTAATCTTCTTGGATCTTCAAAGGTATAACATAAACCCTAAACTATTTTCATAAACTTTGATCTTTGTTAATTCGTATGCATATTATTAACATGTTATACATAAGTAATTACATAAACACCTAGATCTTTACATGTAAAAAAAATATAAATATATACATATACATATACATGTCGACTAAAAAAAAAGGGGGAAGAAACTTTGATCTTTAAAACCCTAGATACAATTAGGAGATTTGTTAGTGGTTAATTAAGGAAACAAAATAACTATATATACATATACATATATATCGACACATATACATATATACATGTAAAAATAAATAAATTTTTGTATACATATATATATACACACGATATCATACATATATATATACATTAAACCTAAACCCTAATTTAAATTATACTACTTTAATCAAAACCCTAGTTTTATTAAAAATCTAATTAATTAATAAACCCTAATTCATTAAACCTAACCCTAATTAATAAGTACCACATTAATTATTAAACCCTAATCATTACTACATTAAATAAAACCCTAATTTACTAAACCCTAATTTATGAAACCCTAGGACATTAATTACTAAACCCTAGTTAGTTAAATACTACTTTAAATAACTAACTCTAATTAATGAAACCCTAATACTACCTATACTATTAATTAACATGTATACACTGTTACTATTATTAGCACCTATAACCCACTACTTATATTATAACACATAAAAACCTTTTTGGGATATGTATTAGAGATGTATAGATCTTCGAACTTTCTTGACGAATGGTTTCTACGAGACTCTAGGCAGAGGGTTTGGATTTCCGATTTAAAGGGTCCTATGGCTCAAGCCCCTAGATCTGAAATGGCCATTCGAAGGGAAAGGGGTGATTGGAAGCTTATCTAATACGACAAGTATCCTAAAATGGAAAATACTCTTTAAGTAGAAACTTTCTAAGTATAGAAACTTACTAAAAATAGGAAACTTTCTAAAAATAGAAACTTACTAGGAATCGAAACTTAGTGAAACAAACTATACCTAAACACGTACTTAAACTCAAACCTGGGCAAAACACTTAACTACTCTTAAATGTCACTAGGTTGACTTTTCTGCTCACTTGTTTATCTCTCTATTCCGAGGAATAACTCTCTCTCTACTTTCTAAGGTGAATTCATAGCCCCTCTTTACTGCTAGCAAACTTACTTACTTTACTTGGGGTGAGACACATGCTGTTTTTACTTTTTACACTTTAGACACAAGTACCAAACTGTTAAACTATGCTATACCCGGCTATGTCCGACTAAGTCCCTACAGTGATATTTTTAATTGCTGCGGCATGCTTAATTATTGGGGTAGGCCTATCGGGAGTAACGTCCCCGATACATTTGACTAAGTCTTTGTATTACTTGATAATGAAATTAAATCCGACAAGGACAGACACAACTTGTCATGGGGCAAACTTAAACGTTTAGTCTAAATATCACGCTTTGGCATAACTTTAGATCCTGCGGGAGATCAACTTTACAAACTAAATCTTGTGGTCTAAAACAATGGTCAAACTTTTGTTAAACCTATGAACTTAACTCAACCTTTTTGGTTGACACTTTAGCATGTTTTGTCTCAGGTGCTGTTTGATTCAAGCTTACTTATCTACTGCTTATGTGATGCTACTTGGACATAGGATCAAGAGATTATGGCATATTTTACTATGGCATTTAAACATTTACTTTATTCCTTTGTAACGACAATTCATTTTCCACTGCGTACTCATTAAAGTTAATTTTCTCATTTAGTATTGTTCTCGTTATTATAATATGTTGGTATATTTTGATATTAAGTCATATTTCACCCAGGCCCTAACTGGGGGTGTGATAGATTGGTATCAGAGCATAACCAGGCTGTTATAGAGAACTAGGATTGCATCTTTATGTGTGCCTTATTTGCTAGCTAGGGTGCCTTAGCAATCTAGGAAACTATAACCTTTCCTGCCTTAGACTTTAAAGCACTTAGGATTACCCTATAATCTTAACATTTATGTTTTCCAAAACTTGACTAAAAGATTCTAATCAAAGTCTCTTTCCTAATGATAGGATGTCAAGCTCAAGCGTTAACAAGCCCAATAAGGCAACTCACAACCCTACTACCGAAGTTGGTGTTGGACACTCTGAAACATCAAGACCTGTTCGAAGTCCTTCCTACAGTCCTGCCTCACCGTCACCAAACTATAGTCTAAATACTCTGCGAAATTCACAAAGGTCTCCTCAATATTATCCAAATCCGAGAATCGAAGATAAAGGAAAACGTCATGAAGAAGCCGGTCCATCAAGGAAGAGAGCCTGGACTCCTTCTTATAATGATGCTGCTAAGTATGAGGGTTTGCTTCGCCACATGGCGAGAGTGGAGGTCCGTATGGATGAGAAGGACCGCGAAATTAAGAAGTTGGTGGAGGAAAATGTTGAACTAAGAAAAGAATTAAGGCTCCTAAAGTACGAGGAAGAACACAACACTTGTTGGGGAAAGTAATCACTTGCTCATCTCCAGGAAGATGGTAACTTCCGAATGAAAATGGAGAGAAGCAGAGTCGACAAACAACTTTCCTTAAGGGAATACGACACCAATGT